>NC_090273.1:32905000-33165000 GCF_040414725.1 Anabrus simplex
TGAAAAACTCCGATGGTTTTAGAATCCACTATTTTAGAATCCAGATGCCGACATTTTTGTTACTCATGCACAGATAGATGAATGATCGTTCTTACAATGGTGGCTTGCACGAACAGAGCTTTGTTTCAAACCAGAAATTCTGATCGCGATGCGACCGTTCCTTTCTTTCACTATGAAAGAGTAGCCTTAAATTTTTAGATTGTGTATATAGTTCTATCCGTCTGATTTTCTTGTCCAGTAAAAATAACAAATTATTCGAAAAACCAGTTTCTTACCTTTTTCAAAACCGCCTACTCCGTACTCGGAGGTAGTAGCTGTCGGAAGTAAGCACGCGACACGACACGACGCGACGCAGACACTGGTCATGTCACGTTTCTAATCCCGGCTCCAAGTGACAGGGCTGGAAACCCTCGTCAAAGTAAACTTTCCTCCCCTGACACAAGTTAGCTCGTTACAAGATATGTTACACAGTGACAAATTACTAGATTACATTATACAACTCGCTATGTGTACCTGTATCCTTCCAACTGAGAATGACCACTCCCACTAGCAATTCATAGTTCCACGTGCCATTACTGCTTGATTCTATTACATCAATGGAATTAGATTAGACAATATCATGTTTTCTTTGTGACACGTGGCAAATTGATGGCTATAAGGCTCCAGCTTGCAACTAACTCGATTATTATTATCATCAATTACGATAGGAGAAAGGGTTCGAATATCAGACAATCTTTTCGAACCTTAAATTTAGGGCACTAATTTTATTTTTGTACATACATGTACATGACGCAGTTTTGTAGTGCAGATTAGCTTTATGAAAATTTTAATACCAACATCTTCAACCACTTATTATTATTATTATTATTATTATTATTATTATTATTATTATTATTATTATTACAAGTTGCTTTTCGTTGCACCGACGCAGATAGGTCTTATGGCGACGATGGGACAGGGAAGTGCTAGAAGACGGAAGGAAGCGGCTGTAGCGTTAATTAAGATACACGACCAGCATTTGCCTGGTGTGAAATGGGAAACCACGGAAAAGCATTTTCAGGGCTGCCGACAGTGGGGTTCGAACTCTCTATCTCCCGAACACTGGATACTGGCCGCAAGTAAGCGACTATAGCTACCGAGCTTCGTCAATAATTTTCTAAAGAGTAAACCGCGCTGTCTAAAGAATTTAACTTTCAAGGTTGTCTATAAGTGTTCCTAACATCGAATAGGATAGTAGGTAGTAAATAAGAAATACATAAACTTTACTTTAAGTCAGAAGAAATATGTCTGGAATGTATCTAATATTTTCAATAGGCTTAAGTGTGACAAAATAATATCCTTTCGAATTTAAAACAATTAATTTACATCACTAACAAAAGTTATTAACCCATTTTTATCAACACCAAAACACGATTCAAGTGCCCATTGAAGGAATTTAAATCTACTGCTTTCTACTTTTATCCAACAGTGTCTTATATCCGATGAAGGTATTACAAAATACTTACCCATAACCTTCCAACATACCCATTTTTCTTCTAGATCGTTGTCTAAACCACATTTTCGTCGACATTTTTGTGTTCACGAGCTGCTTAATAACTTTAGTTGTGCTCTTTTTCTATATTCAAGAGTTCATTTTGGAACATCAGAAATGTTCTTTTCCTTAATTGCATTTACAGCCTTCATCATTGCTCGAGGATCGCACTGCTTTCGATTTTTGGTACATTTTGACAGTAGCATCTGCGAAACTACCAACACACCGACTATCGGATAATGGAATACTAACCTTTGATAAAAATAGCAGCTCATAAAATGTAATATATCTTATGTATAAACATGAAATGAGTTACACATACTGAACGCAATTGGTTTCATCTCATCGGCATACAACTGTTAAAACTGAATGGAAGTAATATTATATGAGGCAAAGTCGTTATGGGAAGCAGTAATGCATGTTGTAATCCAGCTTGCTAAATGTATAAGTGTTGAGGTCGGCGGGTATTGCAAAAGAAAGAAGGCAATGGAATCTTCCACTCTAGGGAGAGAAGCGTGAGACTTAGGCGACAGAGATATCCAAAATTATGTTGGCAGAAGTTTCGAACCAGCGGATCACAAGATAGCGCGCGAGGAAACAAGTGTTGCAGCAGCAGGGATACCAATATTAACGCGATGCGATATTACCTCAAATCCACAAGAAGATTTTAACAAAGATGAATAAGACTTTTACATGGGAAATTACAGTGGGAGAATTAAATTGAAATATCCTGGCAAACCTTTTAATTTATATATGTGGCTACTGGAAGCAAGATATGATAAAACTGGTCAGGGGATTCCCCAGACGCTGTGCCAGGAGGAACGCGGGCGGAAGGACACCAAGCGGTGAAGCGGACATTCACTACTCTCTTAACTTCGGAACGGCTCGGTCGGACGTGTATGTGTGATCGTCGCCGGAAAAACGTGGACTGAGCATCTATCACGTAGAAAAATAATAACTGGCTTAGTGTAGAACTTAATCTGCCGGTATTACTCCCATAAGGGAATTAATTATATTCGAATTATCATAGATTTGAAGTATTAAATATAAAGTGCCGATAAACTTGTCCGTCAAGTAGCAGTAATCATGGCTATAAGTGAAGCTACGGGGCACGTTAGAGTGTAGTTCAGCATCGAGTCCCGTTTCGTGCAGAAACAAAAGACTAATTACACTTTTCGTGAAGTTCTACGCGAGTGCGAAGATTGTATTTTCCTTTTGTGTATAATTTGTACCATAATTAACTTGTATTTTTCTTTGTATGCTCAGTGTTTCTAATGAGGGTGGAGATGTGTGTACCTAATGTTCCGTATATGAACTGTGTCAAGAACATGGACCTCAAGAGGAGAATTTTCACAAGCGGTAATGTCACCGTCATGATGGTGTGAGCACAACATCGGTGGGCCGACCTGATGGCCGAGAAGGTGTGTGGCTGAACGTGGAACGAAACCGAAGTAAGATGAGTATATCTGATAATTTATTATTCCCATATGCATTATCAGCTCATGTAAATTCTTAAATAATAACTTCGTGCATGTGATGGTTAAATTTCATTTTGATTTAAATGTAGTAAGGGTCAGCTAGAGTTAGATAGTTAATTTGTAGTACTAATGCCTTGGAGGTGTGAATATTTTGTATATATGATTTGCGTGCGTTAATGCTATTGTAATCTTTAAAATAATTTTCTTACGCGTGTGTTGTGTTATATGATCTTCTGAGATAATGTAAGCGTGCAGTATTGATCTTCTGAAATAATACTCGTGTGTGTGAATACTGTGACAAGGATAGATGGCATGTAGTACATTTTAGTAGTTCTTTGGATATGTTAACAGTATTATGGCATGTTGCACGTATAATCTTAATTTTCGAGAAAGTTCATTGATATTTTGCTGCGGATATGAACCAGTGACCATCCACGGACATTACAGTGAATATTTAGAGTTTGTGCATCGATAAGTGACTTGATTTTGTCAGGCTAATGATACGTGCCGTGAGTTAGGCCTAATCTTTTAAATATATATTTCATCTTGTATTTTGTTTCGAGCTTAGTTCGGGATAAGGCACTTAAACACTCGAAACGCTAGTGGTAGGCAGTGAACCAATGATAAAATGGAACGAGATACCATTAAGAAGATTGAGGGAAAAGAAATTAAGTGTTCTCGATTAATAATATTGTGAATCCTGGTGAGATCTGAACCAGTGGATATGACGATTATACGCTAGATATTGTGTATTTTGAAATGCAGAATGCAAAGGAACAATTCAGATTATAAGCCCAGTGAAGGCAAAGTTATGTGGAGTACGATTTGAGAGGAATTATATGAATTGCCGAGGACACAGAGATATTGGTTTGTTGACAGATATACCGCTGTAGGCGTGAAGGAAATAAATGTGCTCAAGTTCAAAGATAAGATTTCTCCACTGCTCTGCGTTTCGTGTTAAAGAAAAAACCCGTTGTAATAGGATCATCAAAAGATTGTCATGATGTCATTTATTAGGAAATTCGAACTGATCAATCAGGTAACGGCACATAGATATTTAAACATTTAACGTCATTTGTGATATTGCAATTAAAGGTAGGGATTTTCAAGTCACTGTAATGTCACATCCTAACGTTCGTTATTTCGACACTTGACCAGGTCGTTGGACTTGGGATTTCCTGATGGTTATTATTGATGGATTTATTTTGTTGTTTATGTGAATTTGTTTATTGCATATTTTGGCAACGAAAAGTTTGATTTGTGGATTTAATTTTATGTGGTTATAATGTTTGAAGCAGGGGTTCTGTCCCACTGCTGTAGACTCAGTGCAGATATAAGCTTTTGGGGGATTTTGTTTTAGTCGTAGGGCCTTGCGCTACCAGTTTGTGTTTATTTTGTGTGAAATATAAAACAGCTGATTATGTATGTGTGGAATTAATATTTCTTAGTCAAATCAAATGATATTCTGTAATAGTGGTGTCCGATGTACTCGTTAGTCCGGGTTCGCTTCATGTTAGCTGTTTGTAGATGGGTGGTATGAAGCCACGAGAGAAATATAATGATTTAATATCGATTAAACAATTCATGTAGAGAAGAAATGTAATTATGTTTTGGATTGAAATATCACTCAAATGAGGGGGATGTAGATACTATAGGTCAACTATATTTGGAAAAAGTTAATAAATTACTAGTAATGAAACCCGAGAGGTGGTAATTAAACGAATGAATTAATTAAATTAACGTCGGCAGTATTTTGTTGTAACGAAGTTGTCAACATTAATTTATTAAGTGATGTAAAATATTTCAACCATTCAACATGCAGTTATCTGAATGTGAAGTTTACAAAAGAAGATTGTTGTTTTTACGTTAATAATTTTATGAGTGGAATCGGTTTAAATTGCAATTAGGTCGATTTGTTTAATTCAACACAAAGCACTGGTGCTTAATTGGAATAAATAGTATGTGGATCAGATCGAATTTATAATATTAATCAATTATTAAGGGTTTCAGTTGACATAGTGCGTAAGTGACAATTTTTTATACTGAAGTATTGATCATTTTAAATTTATTTTCCGTATTTTACTTTGCCAAAGTTTACTTTTTAATAAATTTCTTTGAAACAAAGTTTCTCATTCATATCTTTCTATTTATTATTTATTCTCGCTTATCCTTCATGCTCAGTACTCGAAGATATCTCTGGGGATCACCCGTATAGCGATCGTGGAATTTTGCCGGCGCCATATTGCAAAGGCTGGAAGGGTAGGGGGTTGAATACGTATCTGAAATGCAAGAATTAAAACAGTATAAAATAGAAAACCGTCATTAGTTACATTCATCTAATCTCTTCAGAGATACTGAGTGCTGCAAGATATTTTTTAACGACATTCATTTAAAGACTGCCACACCATTACAAAGGACGCCACAGATTGCAAAGTAACACGTTTTGGCATGAAAGAAGAGAAAAAATAAACAGTCCACGCTTTATTTTTCAGTGAGAGTGTAGCAGGTATCGGAAGCAGAATCTTTCTACACGATAAGCGGGCACTCTTCTTGAATTACATAAATGAACAATAAGGTTATGGCTATTGACATAATACTGCAATTACAACAACAAAAAGAACCATAAAACAATGATCATTGCCTAAAATTTTGCAAACGAGCAAGCAATATTAACTCGTCACACAAACTCATAAAAGAAACAAAAATGAAACTGCAGCAAACTGGTACCAAAATACATGAAACAAAATTCGGCGGAACCAAACATGCCCCACAATTTAAATACTTCGGTGAAACAATTAAGGGAAATGGAACAGAAATAAAGCCCAACGAAATTAGGTGTCAAAAAGTGGAAACAACATATGGATTCACGCCAAATAAATACAACAAAACTGCATTTACAAACACACAAAATTGAGACAATTCACTAGGGTCGTTAAAATATAATAATTCTATGGAAAGGGAATACGTATTTAGAACAGGAAAGCAGACATCGAGAATGTTTAAAAAATAGGCTAAAAGCAGAATCATCAGAAAAATCCACAGTTCTTGCCCTTCAGGCAAGCAACTCAAAGTTGAAAACATCCTAGGGATATGAGCAACGAATTTTAGGTGAACAAAATATAATAAAGTATGAGAATGTATTATTTATTTATTCCTAACATTTATAATCCTTTCCTTAATCATCGTCATCCTGTCGATTAGATTAGCAGTTTGCCTTTTTCTATCACTACGAGCGCTAATGTGAGTCAATGCACTGTTTTACTAAAACCCTTATAACTACATTCGGTGTGGACATTTTTCAAAATGAAAAAAAAACCACCTGAGGGTATTGAACCAAGGGACACATTACAGAAATAATTTTGTAACTAAGTTATTTTGGCTACGATTTGAATTAAAAAGGAAATGAGTAAAGAAACAAGCGATTTTAGGCTGTTTTCCCGAAACTGCATTTGCGACGGAAGAGATTTTCGAAATTTGTAATTTTAGTAAAGAATCAAAATTTGAAACCTTTCTGGATCCTTAAACCCTTCAAAAATTCGGAACAATTGAGGAAATTGCTTGTTCGTTTTTTTTAGTATGGGGTCCCCTAATTTATATGCTAACAAATGTTCTCAACACTAAAAATATGCCTAACGCAGAATCATAGCAAAAAATAATTATCGGCTCAAAACTCACAGGCGAGCAGCACAGACATAGAAACAAACAATGGACAAACACTCACAGTTATATTAGAACACTCAGATTGAAATTGTACAGGCACATCAAAAGAATGAATGTTGAGAGACTGACAAAACAAATAGCTCATCTCTCTGAAAACAGAAAAATAACCAAAGCGAACATTACGGAATTGATTGGTGAAAACAAAAACAATCTTACATTGACAGAAATTACACAAGAAGAGAACTGAAAGAAGGAGGGCTTTAAATCCAAAATTCACAAATGACAAATTTTCCAAGAGGACAACCCGAAGAATACGATCGGAACAACTTGGTACAAAGAGAGAACAGAACCGCATTGCGAAATAATTAAATAAATATGGAAACGAAGGAAGGGAATTTAACGCCTCGAAATACAGTAGTCTCGATTATCCGAGTCTAGAATAACCGAAGTGCCGTGTTATCCGACCCCGATTACAAAATTTAACGATCGGCTTCCATCAGCTCTATACAATTCAATTGTTCCACGGCTCGAATCTAAGACCTAACCGGTATCAGACAGAACGCAAAACGCGACGGCTCGTTACTTCCGCGGCTCGTATTATTTGTCACTTACCGCTGTCCAATTGCTGTTCTGAGGCTTGATATGCCAGCACTATAATCACTATGATGGCTATCGGTTAAATGAGTGGAAACAACAGAACAAGAAGCTTCATATTAACCTGATTTGTTCATTCTATATTATTTAGTCTAATGAGTAACGAGTTTTTATAATTTCATATTTTTTCCTTAGTAGTTTAACGTCGCACTAACACATCGAATGTTTTAAGTGATGAAAAAATGGGAAAGGGCAACGACTGGGATAGAAGCCTTATTAAATTTGGGTTTAATTAAGATACGGCCCTAGGATTTACCTGGTGTGAAATTCGGAAACCACGGAGAACCCCCCTCAAGACTTTTAAAGTTGAAAACATAATTGATCCTTATTGAACTGAGAATCACAATGCTGCATCCTTTTTAACCTCAAGATCTGCAACAAGAGTGCTCAAGAAGATCACACTGCTTATGATCTCTACAAAAATTATCTTAATGGAAAAGTGCTACATGAACTTCGACAGTTATCCTTTAATGTGTTTCTTGTGTGTTGATAATTGTATACTTCTTGCCATGTTTTTTCTATCGGCTGAGGATGACATAGATATGTGTCGAAACCGGTCCCAAACCAAATTAAACATGTTGTGACATTGATTTGTGCAACAGTTTATCATTGTATTGAATAGGTGGAACATCTCTCTTTTTAGCATTGTCACCCTCAAGGCTGCCGACGGTGCGATTCGAACCCATCACCTCCCGACTGCAAGCTCACGGCTACGTGACTATAACCACGCAGCCCACTCACTCGATTGTCTAATTTCTAATCAAAACACAGTTTTTCAGTAACAATCCGTGTTAAACGAGGTTTGGAATATTCGAGGTAGTCTTGGTCCGCATTAATTAGGATAACGGAGATTCTATTGTACTTGCGAAGTCCTAACACACTTAGATAACTGCAGTGTTCTAGCATGGAGCCACAAACTCTTCCACATTAGTGGCACACATTGTCAGTGTCAAAAGGCAGTTCCTTAAGTTTGGTTTCCTTCAGGAGTGCTTACTCTTTCCTAACATCTCGTTGTCTGTTCTCAGTCTCCGTCTTTGCTGTTCTAAGTGTTGAGGACTGTCGGAGTTAAGTCAACGTCATGCCAGGTAGTTAGATGCTGTGACCTCCCATTTGGTGGTAATAGTTGTGTACGTCCTCCGCGCTCAGCTCCGCGCCTACAAGCTCCGCAACCCGCCGCAACACCGATGTTTCCAGAGCCTACGAGAGGACTGCACTGCGCCTGGCATGCTCGTCGGTGACGTCAGCCAGCGCTATATAAGGAGCCTTACCGAGGACCGAGGACTACCCCAGTGTCCAACGACCAGCCCACACCGCAAGTCAAACACGGAGGCATTCCTCTAAAAAATGTGTCTTGAACAGGTGGACTGATTGCTGGTCGTAAGGTCTTACCTCCGGACATTGCCTCATCTTCCCTGATTCCCGTAGCCACGCCGAGCCCCGAGTCAAGCATTCTGCTACACCCCCAAGTTCACACCAGTGCTCCAATGACTATCTTAGCATTCTGCGAATTAAGATATTGATGCAAGTTCCTTGCAAGTCTAAGTCCAATACTAGCATTATACTAACGCGACTCTCTCTACAAGTTACGCTTGTTATCCCACAGCAGATAGTTTTCGACTATCCAAGGACATTTCCCAGTGGAATAGACTATCTCCTCAGGATAGGTTTAAATGTGTATATAGGACTCTCTCTTTGTAAATGTATATTTGTGCCACAGACTTTCAGTCTATCATTTAATAACAGCATTAACTGCGTGCAATCAATCAAGCTTCAAGACAAGTTTCATTTTATTTCTTGTAAATACTGTATAAAACTATTGCAGTAATAAACTTTATGTTATGTTACTGTATACCAAGTTCCTTGTATACAACAGTAATGATGTAATATTTCGTTATCTGAGGCTTTAGAACATACGAATATAATTATTTGTAACTTTTCCCCTTTCCTCCAACTGAGAATACATAATCCTGTTTGGTGGTTAAAAGGCGTATCCAACGCGTATTCAAGTGCTGTTTTATTCAGCCTTTTGTCTCTGATACTCCTTCCTCATTAAAAGTAATATTTGGCGTGGTATTGGGGGAGTTGGCCGTGCGGTTAGGGGCGCGTAGCCGTGAGCTTACAACCGGGAGATAGTGGGTTGCAGCTCCACTGTCAGCGGCCCCGAAGTTGATTTTCCGTGGTTTCCCATTTTCACACCAGAAAAATGCTGGGGCTGTTCCTTAATTAAGGCCATGATCGATTCCTTCCCACTCCTATCCCTTTCCTATCTTATCGTCGGTGTCGGTGCGATGTAAAGCAAGTTGTAAATTTGGCGTGGTTCCCCATCTGTTTTCGCTCTAACAAGTAAATTCTAAGTAAGATTTATGAGAGTCAACCACAAGGCACTACCAGTCACTTTTATGTTGTCAAAGGTACCGATCAAACTGAGTCGTTGAAAAACGTAATAAGTTCCTATAGATAATACCAGATGACACACTGTTCTGTACACACCGCATCTTATCAGATATGTACGTAGGTTTTCACTTTCATTCATTACATTTCATATACATTTCTCTTTGTGTCAATGTGAAAAGAAATATTTTCTGTTTCAGCCTTACTGATGTGTGGTGTATTGTTTCAAAAAACAAAGCATTAGAATGCCCACATTTACGCATAAAAAGCCCGCAGATATTATTACTTTGCTATTTCAGTGAGATTTCTGGTTAAAAATAAACAAACAACACAAGTAACTCCAGTGCAATTCATAAGCTTACGATTTAAATTTCAGTGTCAAATGGGAAGCACTTTACCTACTCTGCTCTTCTTCTATGACAGTCGTGTGTCATACAGTGTGGACCTTTATTAAGTGAGAAGTTCTCACGAGAAGTGTCAGAATACTCTAGAGCAGGCGTGGCTAGCATGCCGACCGTCGCATTACTCTTGGACAATCTCTAAATGTTTTGTCTAATACCTGTCTTTCCCATTCAGACGAAACGTAGACTCAGATAAACCGCAGGGAAGTAGATGATCTTTTGCATGAATAATGCATATACTGAAAAAGAGATAATCACTCTTCGAGGGGGTCTGTTCTCATAGATTCCAATGTTATACGAAAAATTTTGAAAATATGTTTCCTGAGTGAAGTATAACTAATAGAAGATACAGTGAAATGTCTTACCAAATGCTGGGAGTAGTCTACTGAATGTGCCGATGTTCGGCCACAGCCACATTCAACCTTTATCCAACTGTGCTGTTCCTCTTTTGAGATTCCTGCTTTAGATCAACATATATGTGTGAATCCAAACTTTCATGTTTGAAAGTAACGAAGACAAAAATATCATTCTAGTTTAACGGTTCAAATTTGAAAAAAAAGTTACTTAAGACTGACCCAGTCGCAGCATACCCCTGATTTTCCAAGTCTGGTAGATGAAACCACAATATCATGATGATGAGGACGCATTTTGTTTAAAGGGGACCAACATCTGGGTCATCGCCCCACAATGGTACGAAGTGAGGAGAAATGTAATGGTAATAATTTTTTTTAATGTATCCACTGACAAGAATTAAAATTTTGATTATGAAGAATCAATATGAATTTAAAATAAGCAGTAGATCTAATTGGCAATGCCTTATATCCTTATAAAAATAAAACCCGCACGAACTTTTCATTACAATGGAACTTGAGTTGAAATGTAATTAGTAACCTAAAATATTTTGTTAGTAATAAAGCCGAATGACTACCTTGTACAAAGGTTGGTACTCGGATGTTTCTTTCACGTGTACTAGCACCTACCTCGCAGTTTATACTGTTCATTACAGCACTTTCCGCATGTGCCGAGCTGCATAGAAGAGCATAGTCTGTGAGCTGGAGGTCTAAATGTGAGTAGTCAATATGTCGCTAAAGAGGAACAGCGAAGTTGAATGTGCGCGTGACTGTACTAAACTACTACACTTCTCTCACCTTTTAACATCAACAAAGACAAAATACATGCATAATATACACTATATTTTGCCTTAATTTTATCAACAGGGATAAAATACCAACAAATCAGTTTAGAATTCAGATTTCTGCCGCAATTTAAGGTACAGTTTTCGCTGTATGAGTTATAATTATTTTTGGGCATTTTTCAATTTTCTTCACGTCGCACGACGACACATGCAGACTGTAAGGCAACAATGGGATAGGAAAGGGTAAGAGAGGGAGAGAAGCGAACGTGGTCTCAATGTGCCTGGTTTGAAAATGGGAAACTACGGAACGCCGTCTCCTGGGCTGCTGACAATTGGGTTCAAACCCGCTGTAATAGCTACTTTTGCACGTCAAAAATATTACTACCTGCAACAAAGACTTACAAGTTCAACTAACCCTACTGAAAGAGACCCTAAAAAACAAAATATTCTCCCCTATTAGGGAAAATCCTATTTCTTCTTTCATTTTGCAAGTATTGCTTGTAGCTTCTAGACAATAAACAAGAGTAGCCTACACGGAGTTTTACTGCTCCAGCTATTGCGGTTCCTAATAAGATTTTGAAACTCACTTTCCGAAATGTAACATTATTCGAATACAAAGAACCAGAAAATCACCATGTTATGTAACGAACTCATTCCACAAATAAAGGCTAACAAGACACGTATGCTTTGTAACAAGTCTTTTCTTTTTTTGCTAGTTGCTTTACGTCGCACCGAGACAGATACGTCTTACGGCGACGATGGGACAGGGAAGGGCTAGGAGTGGGAAGGAAGCGGCCGTGGCCTTAATTAAGGTACAGCCCCAGCATTTGCCGGGTGTGAAAATAGGAAACCACGGAAAACCATCTTCAGGGCTGCCGACAGTTGGGTTCGAACTCACTATCCCCCGAATACTGGATACTGGCCGCACTTGAGCGACTGCAGCTATCGAGCTCGGTCGTAATAAGTCTAAACTGCTTGTTGGCAGCTATATTTGAACATAATACAGCATATCTATTAATCGTCTAGTTTAAATTAATTACTGCTTTAGTGCCAGTTGGATAGCTTCAAATGAATAAGCAGTTACATCAAACAACCAATTTAATATGCTAATATTTAGTGAAAATTAAACGTCTGTAAATTGAAAATTCTACTGAAATTATCTACCTAATATAACTAGCTGATCTATATATCGTTCACAGGTTAGTTCTTGTACAATTATTGCAATATACTGTAACAGTAAATTTGGTACTTCGGTAGAGATGAGACGCAGGGCGTGTACCAGTCGCTGAAGTGCACACAGAGGGAGAGGGTTTGTTAACAGAAATCTTAAAAACTTGTGTTTCAGAGTTTATTAAAAAATTTAAATTAATATCACCTCTGTACAGCATATACAGTCGAAAACGTTCCTTGACCTATGGCTGGCGATGTCCTTGGATTCCGGCAGCACCACATTCCATAGCAACGAACCACCATTCGTCCCCCGATGGAAGTTCTAGAAGATCTATTCGGTGCTTTGAAGATCCATGGCGTCGAGGTAGTCCTTGTAAATGGTGAACATAAATGAACATCGTTCAGCTCTGGGGCGAGTTAGTGCAACGGCTGCTTCTGCACAGATGATAGAGTGTTTATAAATGCTTTTGACAAAGTCCAAACACAAATGTCTCGGTGAAATGTCACTTAACTTTATCACGTGTCAAGTGAAAGAAACATTCACAAAATAAAGTCCACTCGGAACTGATTGTCCAGTTTAAAGTTATTTAAAGTTCGTTGCACCTATGACAACGTGAAGGAAGTTCATTGAAGCACTGTTCAATTTAAATGAAATAAAGATGTTCCACTCGTGAATCAAACTCGTTCACGTGTTGAAACTAAAAGACGAAATTAACTGTGTACTGACAGTCCTTGGTTTGACTGTTCATAAACTAAATGTGCCCAGAATTGAAATACACTGTTCATTAGAGTAGAAATGCACTGTTCATTAAAATAGAGATGCGCTGTTCACACCTGCACAGTTCAAAAATGTCGACACAATTTACGGATTGGTAATTTAAATTTGGATTAAATACAGTTTATAACTTAAAGTATCGAGTCCTCGGCAAGGAGCAATCAGTTTTAAGTCCATCAAATTTCAATTTCGAACACTCGAAGATATTTGCGGGTCTTGGACACTCGTATAGAGTAACAGTCAATAAATAATGTCCAGACGATACACAATTCACCTCACGTCCTATCGGAGTAAAAGGTTGTCACAATATAAGGAAATCTGAATAAGTCCACATTCAGCATGACTATATTAAAGTCCACGAACTTGAAACTTAGCAGCGGCTTCACGTTCGGTTACCACACCCGCGAACTGACTGCGCGAATACGACAGTCTAGTGTACTTATAGAAATCCCGGCCGCAAACTGGTATCACATTCTGCAGCGCGCTGCTGCTCACTATAACAAGCTGTAACACACATTGACACACTGATCTGCTGAGCGAAGCAGCACGTATTTATATTTGATCCGAAACTTGTAGAACATTCTGCATCAATCCAGGCTGTGGAGTGCAACGAGGCAGGCTGTGACGTCACCCGCTCACTACGTCACACGCGCGCAGCAGTTGCTTGCTGCCTGGTCAGTTCTTCGTAAGCGGACCGGAGCATAACACGTAAGTTTAAGATTTTCATAACGGGGGCTTAGTCTGTACCGCCGTTACCGGTACATCTCCCCCTCCTCCTGGGGAAAAGAAAATTCAACAGGATTTTCTTTTAATGATATTCTCTCCTGAAATATTTCTTTAGGTTGGCTGCATTGTAAACGCCCTCGATGCTTCCATCCCGTTTATTAATTTTGTATGCCCCGTTCTCAAGAACCTCTGCAATCCTATATGGTCCTACATAAAGTGGGCAAAACTTTGCATAAATGCGAAGTTCGGGATGTGAAACAGCTGGTTTTCTTATCAAAACATAATCATTGACCCTAAGTGGCTGTCGAAACGCGCGGTTTCGGTATCGGTTCTCTCTGATTCTAGCAGCGTGTCTGAGCTTCTCCCTTGTTGCGTCCACGCGAGTCTGATGAGTAATTGCTGGATCTTGAGGTGATGGTAATACTTGGTCCCATGGCCTGTCAGGCATGACATCTCTATGTACAGGCATGGGGATGTCCTGCGTAGATTCATGAACAGTTGAATTTACACATTGCTGCATCACGGGTAAGACTTCGATCCATTTCCAGTGTTGAGTTCTGCAATACAAACGGCAAAACCTTGCAATCTCGCGCATGATTCTCTCAGCGGGATTAGCCTCTGGGTGTCGAATAGAATTCATAATGTGTCTTATACCGAGTTCTTCAAGTACTGTTTGGAACTCCATAGATGTAAATTGGGGTCCATGATCGGTGAGTAGGAACTCCGGTTTTCCCATCTCTGGAATAACGTTTTTCTTGATCCTTCGGAGGATGTTTCCAGCATTAGCCTTCTGTATGGGCAGTAGCATCGTATACTTAGAGAAGACATCTACTGCCACCACAATGTGCCTGTTGCCGCGGTTCGCCTTGGGGAGTGGCCCGTATAGGTCTAAAGCCAATATTTCACCAGGTTTTTCGGGAAGAAGTGGCTTTGGAAACTCCCTCAACAATCTATTATTAGGCTTAGTTCGTTGGCAGACATCACAAGTTCGGAGAACGTTTCTAATATCACGTCTCATGTACTCCCAAGTGAACTTTTCCTTTATGATCATCATTACTTTATCCGTGCCGGCATGTCCAGATATTGAATGACAGTGCCAGATAATGTTGGACCTTAAGCGTGGAGGAGCATAAATTCGGCGTTTGGTTTTGGCATGATCAAGATACTTATACAGTAATCCATCATGAAAGTAAAAAGATTGAGCTAACTTTGAGATGCGAAAATAGTCATCGTCATTTGCAGGAATCAAACCCTTAAAAAATCTAATCAATTCTCGGGATTTCCTATCTCTCCCCTGTGCTTGAGGTAAGTACTGTAATTTCCTAAGAAATTCCTCATCTTCGTTGCTCATGACTTCTATGTGATGACTAGTGACGACATCGACTGGATTGCGGCTTAAAGCATCAGCTAGGATGTTCTTTCTTCCTGGTCTGTGAATAACAGTTATGTTGAACTGCTGAATAAAAAGTGCCCACCGGGTTACTCTCTCGCTAGTTAGATCAGAAGACATGATAAATGTGAGGGCTTTGTGATCCGTGTAGATGGTCACGGGATACCCATATATAATCTTCCTCCAGTACAACAAGGAATATACAATAGCAAGAGCCTCAAGTTCCGTAATAGTATAGGATCTCTCATGTGGTCTCAATTTCCTGCACATGAATGAAATAAAGATGCGGACATCAGGCTTCTCAGGATCGATTTGGTACAGCGCTGCGCCGATGCCTACGGAGCTGGCGTCGCACTCAAGGCAAAGGGGCCATTCAAAGTTAGGATATGCTAACCGTACGCTTCCCTGAAGCATCTTCTTTGTTTCGGAAAAAGCCTCCTCGCATTCTTTTGACCATTTCCACTTATTGTTTTTCTTGAGCAGCAGCTGCAAGGGCGCTACCGTTTTGGTGTAATCTGGGCAATGCTGTGCAAAGAACTGACATAGTCCTAGAAATTGTCTCACATGTTTAATTTTTGTGGGTTTTGGGAAATCCAAAATGCTTTGAATCTTGGCCGGATTAGGCCTGATCCCGTCTCCACTGATGAGGTGACCCAAGAACAGTACCTCTGTCTTAAAAAACTGGCTTTTACAGGCATTTATCTTAAAATTTTTGGTTTTGAGTTCGTCGAGTACCTTATTAACGTCTTCAATGTGTTGCTCTAAGGACTCCGAAGCTATCAGGATATCATCAACATAAATCGTTGCGATTTTTTTAATCTCATCGGATAATTGATTCTCAAGAGCCCTGATGAGAACTGCCCCTGAATTCTTGATCCCGAAAGGGAGACGATTGAATGCATATGTAATGTTTTCGAAAATGAAGCCTGTGAATTTCCTGCTATCCTCTGCCAATAAGATGTGAAAGTAAGATGACGTCATGTCCATAGTAGAGAAGAGTTTCATGCCTCTAAATTTCCGGATGACATCCCTGAGTGAAGGTGGGTGGTCATGTTCCAATACAAGTCTGTCATTGAGCATGCGCGCGTCTAGGCACAAACGCAGACTGCCATTCGGTTTTTTTACAATGGCCAAGGGATTTAGATACGGAGTGACACATTTAGAAATGATACCATTATTTTCCATTTCCTTTATCACAGTCCTGGCTTCTTCTCGGTACTTTTCAGGAACTGGATAGGGCCGTTTTTTATAAGGAGAGGTGTCCTTGACGTTCAATTGGTATTCAAAATCTCTAATAACGCCTGGTTTGTCATCAAAAACTTCAGGGAATTTCTCAAATATTTGTCGAGATGCTTCTGCCACGCGGGAATCGAACTCTGGGCTTTCAGCCGCACTGGTGAGAAATATGAAGTGATCACGACCTTCGTCGAATATATCCTCAAAAATGGGCACTTTCTGGCCCTCGACGGGTCCCTCTTGACCGGGTCTACCCTCTTCGCAATCTATTTCATCGGCAGGCAAAGCATCGCTCATCTTGCCTCCGGTTTCTATGAATGGGGTACCCAGACCTTGGCACTTCAAATTATTATAGTCTACCAGCTGCAACTCTACAGAATCGATATTAAAAAATCGTATGACGTTGGCAGGATAATCAATGATTCCCCCATACTTGGCTAGGAAATCTGACCCTAGGATGACGTTGAATTTCATCGGCGAAATAACTAGGAATATATGCTCGAACTGGACACCTTCAATGTCAAATGTAACAAAAGCTTGAAATTTACATTTGATATGCTTGTCCGGTACTATCCCTTTAATTTTAATCTGTGCGACTGGTATCAATAACATGTCTTCTCCTCCCTTCAACATTTCAATTAACCTCTCAGACATTAATGAAGCTTGAGCTCCAGAATCGATTAAGGCAGTTACATAAAGGGTATCCAAAGTAATATTAATAACTGGAAGGCTTCGTTGGACCTTCGGTGTTGTAGGAGTGGGATCTTCATACAAGAGATCTGAGTCATCCAAGTACCAGTAATTAATATTAGTGACACAAATTATTTCCCCTCTACTACGGTTTTCAGGCAATCTTATTGTTGTGTTGTCGAAGTTTTTTTTTTAATTGCGCCTGTCGATTCGAGGTTGGTCGCAGGCGTCGTGTTCTGTCTTCTGGCATGCTCTTGATATTCTAAAGAGGTAGCGCCAGGTAATCCTTCATCCCGGTTTCGATTCTGGATATATTCGCGAGTTTCTCTCCATCTTTTTTCGATCTCGGCTCTCGGCGAATCTCTATCTCGAGTAAGTGATTCGGTAGGTTTCTTCCACGTTTGATTACGTCTATAAGGCGCACTTTGCCTGTATGGACGTCTCCTGAATCGTCGGAAATGAGATAACGGATCTCTCCGTGGTTCTACTTCCTCACGGGGTTCGGGATTCGATCTTGGCGGGTTATTAACTTCGACATGGTTAGTTGCAACCTCTTTCGTCTTAGTAACCCTAGGTAGATTTTGTGTATGTGCAGTATCAAGTTTCCTTAATAAATCATCAAGTTGTTCTAGGTCTTGAACATTGGCTGCCACAAGAATTTCTTGTACATGCGCCGGAAATTGTAAAGTTATTACCTGTATTAACTCCTGTTCTGGCAAAGGAGGATCAAAGAATTGCATCTTCTTTAATTGGGAAATGAGAAAATCAGAATATCGTGAAGAATTAATAGCTGTGTTGTATCTCCTAGAGTATAATTGTAACTTAATCAAATGCTGAATTTCCGAATTCCAAAACCTCTTCAACAAGGCTTCCTTGAATTCATCATAGGTTTTCATGTTAAATTTAAATGCTGTGTACCAATTTAGTGCTTTCCCTTCCAATAATCTAGAAGCTATTCTTAATTGGTGATCGGGTCGTACTTTATTCTCTTGAAAGTACTCTTCGATATTGAGAAGGAATTCTTTCGCTGTGTACTCTTCCTTTCCGGAAAATTTTGTAGGTTTATCGTCTGATAATTTTAAAACAGTGGACATGCTAGAAGTATCTCCGCTAGACCTTTGACACTGGTGTGTAGACACCTCCTTCTCCACCTGGGAGATTCTATTATCAATCGTCTCTATTTTTCCTTGCAATTCGACCTTGATAGTCTTAACTTGCCCACGGATGGAGTTTTCCACGCTCTGGACTTCCTTTTCGAGTTCCTGCTTCACTTCATTTACGTCGCGGCCTATGCGAACGATTTGAGTATGTGCGCTATCTAATTGGTTTTTTACATGCTTATCTGTTTCCTCCTGCCTTGTCTTAAGTAAATTAACCTCATTACTTATTTTCTGAAAGTTAGTCTTAAAAGATTCATGGATGTTATCCTGAATAGAGGCTATTCTTGCTTGTGCCTGTGATAACTGACCATGAGATTCTTTGAATTCTGCCTTTAAGCTTTCAACTTCCTTAATCAATTGATGTGAGGTAGGAAAAGAAGCTTTTAAGTCTTCAACTATTTGTAGTTTAAGGTCCTGTTTTACTGTTTCTAAGTCACGGGTGAGGCGTTCGTTTATTTCCGTAAACTTAGAATTAATCTTCGCATTAGTTTCTGAGAATCTTTTTTCAATCTCAGAACCAGCTTTAGTAAGCCTATTTTCCAAATTAGCATTAACTTCGGTAAACTTGGTATTAATTATTTTCGTTACTTGTGTGATACGACTTTCCAAGTTGGCTGTAGTTGCGGTACTGGTTTCATTAATACGAGTGTTAATCTCATTAATACGAGTGTTAATCTCAGTAATACGAGATTCTAAAGTAGTACCTAGTTGAGCAGTTACGGCATTAGCCTCGTTAATACGAGCTTGTAAATCAGCACCTACTTGAGCAGTTGCGGCATTAGCCTCGGTAATACGAGCTTGTAAATCAGCACCTACTTGAGCAGTTGCGGCATTGGCCTCGGTAATACGAGCTTGTAAATCAGCACCTACTTGAGCATGCGATTTGGCGATACGTTCATTTAAGCTAATCTTAAGAGCTTCAATAGCAGCTAAAATATTTTCCATTTTGATGGTAATATATTTAAACCAAGCAACAAGAAAATCATAAACCACTTGAAAAAAATTCAGATATCACCATTATTGTCTAATGGTTAAAAGTTCATGTTCAAAGTCATTCAAACATTCCCAAAAAGAAAAATCTCTAAGACATTTAACACACAAAAGTTATCCCATATCATTGATAACACTTCTTATTATAGAGAAGTTAAATCTTGTTAGAAAGTTCACTGTAATATTAATAGTTATTCCACATAAAGCACTGGAAATGTATCTGAATTAAATTACTAAGTCACACGATTTAGTGCGATTTTGTCTATCACTGCACTTCTTAATTATTACTAGTACTTCAACATTGAGTCTAGAATGGTTAAGTGTCAATTTAATGTCTACTGCACTCATAATTAAGTTCTGATATTGCTGAAGCGCTAATTTCTAATTTTACTGCACTCCAAATCGGCCCTGATACGACTGGGGCGCCAATTTCTACCCCTCTCCTCTGTAACAGTAAATTTGGTACTTCGGTAGAGATGAGACGCAGGGCGTGTACCAGTCGCTGAAGTGCACACAGAGGGAGAGGGTTTGTTAACAGAAATCTTAAAAACTTGTGTTTCAGAGTTTATTAAAAAATTTAAATTAATATCACCTCTGTACAGCATATACAGTCGAAAACGTTCCTTAACCTATGGCTGGCGATGTCCTTGGATTCCGGCAGCTCCACATTCCATAGCAACGAACCACCATTCGTCCCCCGATGGAAGTTCTAGAAGATCTATTCGGTGCTTTGAAGATCCATGGCGTCGAGGTAGTCCTTGTAAATGGTGAACATAAATGAACATCGTTCAGCTCTGGGGCGAGTTAGTGCAACGGCTGCTTCTGCACAGATGATAGAGTGTTTATAAATGCTTTTGACAAAGTCCAAACACAAATGTCTCGGTGAAATGTCACTTAACTTTATCACGTGTCAAGTGAAAGAAACATTCACAAAATAAAGTCCACTCGGAACTGATTGTCCAGTTTAAAGTTATTTAAAGTTCGTTGCACCTATGACAACGTGAAGGAAGTTCATTGAAGCACTGTTCAATTTAAATGAAATAAAGATGTTCCGCTCGTGAATCAAACTCGTTCACGTGTTGAAACTAAAAGACGAAATTAACTGTGTACTGACAGTCCTTGGTTTGACTGTTCATAAACTAAATGTGCCCAGAATTGAAATACACTGTTCATTAGAGTAGAAATGCACTGTTCATTAAAATAGAGATGCGCTGTTCACACCTGCACAGTTCAAAAATGTCGACACAATTTACGGATTGGTAATTTAAATTTGGATTAAATACAGTTTATAACTTAAAGTATCGAGTCCTCGGCAAGGAGCAATCAGTTTTAAGTCCATCAAATTTCAATTTCGAACACTCGAAGATATTTGCGGGTCTTGGACACTCGTATAGAGTAACAGTCAATAAATAATGTCCAGACGATACACAATTCACCTCACGTCCTATCGGAGTAAAAGGTTGTCACAATATAAGGAAATCTGAATAAGTCCACATTCAGCATGACTATATTAAAGTCCACGAACTTGAAACTTAGCAGCGGCTTCACGTTCGGTTACCGCACCCGCGAACTGACTGCGCGAATACGACAGTCTAGTGTGCTTATAGAAATCCCGGCCGCAAACTGGTATCACATTCTGCAGCGCGCTGCTGCTCACTATAACAAGCTGTAACACACATTGACACACTGATCTGCTGAGCGAAGCAGCACGTATTTATATTTAATCCGAAACTTGTAGAACATTCTGCATCAATCCAGGCTGTGGAGTGCAACGAGGCAGGCTGTGACGTCACCCGCTCACTACGTCACACGCGCGCAGCAGTTGCTTGCTGCCTGGTCAGTTCTTCGTAAGCGGACCGGAGCATAACACGTAAGTTTAAGATTTTCATAACGGGGGCTTAGTCTGTACCGCCGTTACCGGTACAATACTGTAACAGTAAATTTGGTACTTTGGTAGAGATGAGACGCAGGGCGTGTACCAGTCGCTGAAGTGCACACAGAGGGAGAGGGTTTGTTAACAGAAATCTTAAAAACTTGTGTTTCAGAGTTTATTAAAAAATTTAAATTAATATCACCTCTGTACAGCATATACAGTCGAAAACGTTCC
This sequence comes from Anabrus simplex, assembly GCF_040414725.1. Classification (NCBI taxonomy): domain Eukaryota; kingdom Metazoa; phylum Arthropoda; class Insecta; order Orthoptera; family Tettigoniidae; genus Anabrus; species Anabrus simplex. The sequence continues at coordinate 32,926,495 of NC_090273.1, forward strand.
TTGACCTATGGCTGGCGATGTCCTTGGATTCCGGCAGCTCCACATTCCATAGCAACGAACCACCATTCGTCCCCCGATGGAAGTTCTAGAAGATCTATTCGGTGCTTTGAAGATCCATGGCGTCGAGGTAGTCCTTGTAAATGGTGAACATAAATGAACATCGTTCAGCTCTGGGGCGAGTTAGTGCAACGGCTGCTTCTGCACAGATGATAGAGTGTTTATAAATGCTTTTGACAAAGTCCAAACACAAAATGTCTCGGTGAAATGTCACTTAACTTTATCACATGTCAAGTGAAAGAAACATTCACAAAGTAAAGTCCACTCGGAACTGATTGTCCAGTTTAAAGTTATTTAAATTTCGTTGCACCTATTACAACGTGAAGTAATGTCACATTACTTAGTTCATTGAAGCACTGTTCAATTTAAATGAAATAAAGACGTTCCGCTCGTGAATCAAACTCGTTCACGTGTTGAAACCAAAAGACGAAATTAACTGTGTACTGACAGTCCTTGGTTTGACTGTTCATAAACTAAATGTGCCCAGAATTGAAATACACTGTTCATTAGAGTAGAAATGCACTGTTCATTAAAATAGAGATGCGCTGTTCACACCTGCACAGTTTAAAAATGTCGACACAATTTACGGATTGGTAATTTAAATTTGGATTAAATACAGTTTATAACTTAAAGTATCGAGTCCTCGGCAAGGAGCAATCAGTTTTAAGTCCATCAAATTTCAATTTCGAACACTCGAAGATATTTGCGGGTCTTGGACACTCGTATAGAGTAACAGTCAATAAATAATGTCCAGACGATACACAATTCACCTCACGTCCTATCGGAGTAAAAGGTTGTCACAATATAAGGAAATCTGAATAAGTCCACATTCAGCATGACTATATTAAAGTCCACGAACTTGAAACTTAGCAGCGGCTTCACGTTCGGTTACCACACCCGCGAACTGACTGCGCGAATACGACAGTCTAGTGTGCTTATAGAAATCCCGGCCGCAAACTGGTATCACATTCTGCAGCGCACTGCTGCTCACTATAACAAGCTGTAACACACACTGACACACTGACACACCTCTGCTGAGCGAAGCAGCACGTATTTATATTTGATCCGAAACTTGTAGAACATTCTGCATCAATCCAGGCTGTGTAGTGCAGCAAGGCAGGCTGTGACGTCACCCGCTCACTACGTCAACGCGCGCAGCAGTTGCTCGCTGCCCGGTCAGTTCTTCGTAAGCGGACCGGAGCATAACACGTAAGTTTAAGATTTTCATAACGGGGCTTAGTCTGTACCGCCGTTACCGGTACATCTCCCCCTCCTCCTGGGGAAAAGAAAATTCAATAGGATTTTCTTTTAATGATATTCTCTCCTGAAATATTTCTTTAGGTTGGCTGCATTGTAAATACCCTCGATGCTTCCATCCAGTTTATTAATTTTGTATGCCCCGTTCTCGAGAACCTCTGCAATCCTATATGGTCCTACATAAAGCGGGCAAAACTTTGCATAAATGCGAAGTTCGGGATGTGAAACAGCTGGTTTTCTTATCAAAACATAATCATTGACCCTAAGTGGTTGTCGAAACGCGCGGTTTCGGTATCGGTTCTCTCTGATTCTAGCAGCGTGTCTGAGCTTCTCCCTTGTTGCGTCCACGCGAGTCTGATGAGTAATTGCTGGATCTTGAGGTGATGGTAATACTTGGTCCCATGGCCTGTCAGGCATGACATCTCTATGTACAGTCATGGGGATGTCCTGCGTAGACTCATGAACAGTTGAATTTACACATTGCTGCATCACGGGTAAGACTTCGATCCATTTCCAGTGTTGAGTTCTGCAATACAAACGGCAAAACCTTGCAATCTCGCGCATGATTCTCTCAGCGGGATTAACCTCTGGGTGTCGAATAGAATTCATAATGTGTCTTATACCGAGTTCTTCAAGTACTGTTTGGAACTCCATAGATGTAAATTGGGGTCCATGATCGGTGAGTAGGAACTCCGGTTTTCCCATCTCTGGAATAATGTTTTTCTTGATCCTTCGGAGGATGTTTCAAGCATTAGCCTTCTGTATGGGCAGTAGCATCGTATACTTAGAGAAGACATCTACTGCCACCACAATGTGCCTGTTGCCGCGGTTCGCCTTGGGGAGCGGCCCGTATAGGTCTAAAGCCAATATTTCACCAGGTTTTTCGGGAAGAAGTGGCTTTGGAAACTCCCTCAACAATCTATTATTAGGCTTAGTTCGTTGGCAGACATCACAAGTTCGGAGAATGTTTCTAATATCACGTCTCATGTACTCCCAAGTGAACTTTTCCTTTATGATCATCATTAATTTATCCGTGCCGGCATGTCCAGATATTGAATGACAGTGCCAGATAATGTTGGACCTTAAGCGTGGAGGAGCATAAATTCGGCGTTTGGTTTTGGCTTGATCAAGATACTTATACAGTAGTCCATCATGAAAGCAAAAAGATTGAGCCAACTTTGAGATGCGAAAATAGTCATCGTCATTTGCAGGAATCAAACCCTTAAAAAATCTAATCAATTCTCGGGATTTCCTATCTCTCCCCTGTGCTTGAGGTAAGTACTGTAATTTCCTAAGAAATTCCTCATCTTCGTTGCTCATGACTTCTATGTGATGACTAGTGACGACATCGACTGGATTGCGGCTTAAAGCATCAGCTAGGATGTTCTTTCTTCCTGGTCTGTGAATAACAGTTATGTTGAACTGCTGAATAAAAAGTGCCCACCGGGTTACTCTCTCGCTAGTTAGATCAGAAGACATGATAAATGTGAGGGCTTTGTGATCCGTGTAGATGGTCACGGGATACCCATATATAATCTTCCTCCAGTACAACAAGGAATATACAATAGCAAGAGCCTCAAGTTCCGTAATAGTATAGGACCTCTCATGTGGTCTCAACTTCCTGCTCATGAATGAAATAAAGATGCGGACATCAGGCTTCTTAGGATCGATTTGGTATAGCGCTGCACCGATGCCTACGGAGCTGGCGTCGCACTCAAGGCAAAAGGGCAATTCAAAGTTAGGATATGCTAACTGTACGCTTCCCTGAAGCATCTTCTTTGTTTCGGAAAAAGCCTCCTCGCATTCTTTTGACCATTTCCACTTATTATTTTTCTTGAGCAGCAGCTGCAAGGGTGCCACTGTTTTGGTGTAATCTGGGCAATGCTGTGCAAAGAACTGACACAGTCCCAGGAATTGTCTCACATGTTTAATTTTTGTGGGTTTTGGGAAATCCAAAATGCTTTGAATCTTGGCCGGATTAGGCCTGATCCCGTCTCCACTGATGAGGTGACCCAAGAACAGTACCTCTGTCTTAAAAAACTGGCTTTTACAGGCATTTATCTTAAAATTTTTGGTTTTGAGTTCGTCGAGTACCTTATTAACGTCTTCAATGTGTTGCTCTAAGGACTCCGAAGCTATCAGGATATCATCAACATAAATCGTTGCGATTTTTTTAATCTCATCGGATAATTGATTCTCAAGAGCCCTGATGAGAACTGCCCCTGAATTCTTGATCCCGAAAGGGAGACGATTGAATGCATATGTAATGTTTTCGAAAATGAAGCCTGTGAATTTCCTGCTATCCTCTGCCAATAAGATGTGAAAGTAAGATGACGTCATGTCCATAGTAGAGAAGAGTTTCATGCCTCTAAATTTCCGGATGACATCCCTGAGTGAAGGTGGGTGGTCATGTTCCAATACAAGTCTGTCATTGAGCATGCGCGCGTCTAGGCACAAACGCAGACTGCCATTCGGTTTTTTTACAATAGCCAAGGGATTTAGATACGGAGTGACACATTTAGAAATGATGCCATTATTTTCCATTTCCTTTATCACAGTCCTGGCTTCTTCTCGGTACTTCTCAGGAACTGGATAGGACCGTTTTTTATAAGGAGAGGTGTCCTTGACGTTCAATTGGTATTCAAAATCTCTAATAACGCCTGGTTTGTCATCAAAAACGTCAGGGAATTTCTCAAATATTTGTCGAGTTGCTTCTGCCACGCGGGAATCGAACTCTGGGCTTTCAGCCGCACTGGTGAGAAATATGAAGTGATCACGACCTTCGTCGAATATATCCTCAAAAATGGGCACTTCCTGGCCCTCGACGGGTCCCTCTTGACCGGGTCTACCCTCTTCGCAATCTATTTCATCGGCAGGCAAAGCATCGCTCATCTTGCCTCCGGTTTCTATGAATGGGGTACCCAGACCTTGGCACTTCAAATTATTACAGTCTACCAGCTGCAACTCTACAGAGTCGATATTAAAAAATCGCATGACGTTGGCAGGATAATCAATGATTCCCCCATACTTGGCTAGGAAATCTGACCCTAGGATGACGTTGAATTTCATCGGCGAAATAACTAGGAATATATGCTCGAACTGGACACCTTCAATGTCAAATGTAACAAAAGCTTGAAATTTACATTTGATATGCTTGTCCGGTACTATCCCTTTAATTTTAATCTGTGCGACTGGTATCAATAACATGTCTTTTCCTCCCTTCAACATTTCAATTAACCTCTCAGACATTAATGAAGCTTGAGCTCCAGAATCGATTAAGGCAGTTACATAAAGGGTATCCAAAGTAATATTAATAACTGGAAGGCTTCGTTGGACCTTCGGTGTTGTAGGAGTGGGATCTTCATACAAGAGATCTGAGTCATCCAAGTACCAGTAATGAATATTAGTGACACAAATTATTTCCCCTCTACTACAGTTTTCAGGCAATCTTATTGTTGTGTTGTCGAAGTTTTTTTTTAATTGCGCCTGTCGATTCGAGGTTGGTCGCAGGCGTCGTGTTCTGTCTTCTGGCATGCTCTTGATATTCTAAAGTGGTAGCGCCAGGTAATCCTTCATCCCGGTTTCGATTCTGGATATATTCGCGAGTTTCTCTCCATCTTTTTTCGATCTCGGCTCTCGGCGAATCTCTATCTCGAGTAAGTGATTCGGTAGGTTTCTTCCACGTTTGATTACGTCTATAAGGCGCACTTTGCCTGTATGGACGTCTCCTGAATCGTCGGAAATGAGATAACGGATCTCTCCGTGGTTCTACTTCCTCACGGGGTTCGGGATTCGATCTCGGCGGGTTATTAACTTCGACATGGTTAGTTGCAACCTCTTTCGTCTTAGTAACCCTAGGTAGATTTTGTGTATGTGCAGTGTCAAGTTTCCTTAATAAATCATCAAGTTGTTCTAGGTCTTGAACATTGGCTGCCACAAGAATTTCTTGTACATGCGCCGGAAATTGTAAAGTTATTACCTGTATTAACTCCTGTTCTGGCAAAGGAGGATCAAAGAACTGCATCTTCTTTAATTGGGAAATGAGGAAATCAGAATATCGTGAAGAATTAATAGCTGTGTTGTATCTCCTAGAGTATAATTGTAACTTAATCAAATGCTGAATTTCCGAATTCCAAAACCTCTTCAACAAGGCTTCCTTGAACTCATCATAGGTTTTAATGTTAAATTTAAATGCTGTGTACCAATTTAGTGCTTTCCCCTCCAATAATCTAGAAGCTATCCTCAATTGATGATCGGATCGTACTTTATTCTCTTGAAAGTACTCTTCAATATTGAGAAGGAATTCTTTCGCTGTGTACTCTTCCTTTCCGGAAAATTTTGTAGGTTTATCGTCTGATAATTTTAAAACAGTGGACATGCTAGAAGTATCTCCGCTAGACCCTTGACACTGGTGTGTAGACACCTCCTTCTCCACCTGAGAGATTCTATTATCAATCGTCTCTATTTTTCCTTGTAATTCGACCTTGATATTCTTAACTTGCCCACGGATGGAGTTTTCCACGCTCTGGACTTCCTTTTCGAGGTCCTGCTTCACTTCATTTACATCGCGGCCTATGCGAATGATTTGAGTATGTGCGCTATCTAATTGGTTTTTTACATGCTTATCGGTTTCCTCCTGCCTTGTTTTAAGTAAATTGACCTCATTACTTATTTTCTGAAAGTTAGTCTTAAAAGATTCATGGATGTTATCCTGAATAGAGGCTATTTTTGCTTGTGCCTGTGATAACTGACCATGAGATTCTTTGAATTCTGCCTTTAAGCTTTCAACTTCCTTAATCAATTGATGTGAGGTAGGAAAAGAAGCTTTTAAGTCTTCAACTATTTGTAGTTTAAGGTCCTGTTTTACTGTTTCTAAGTCACGGGTGAGGCGTTCGTTTATTTCCGTAAACTTAGAATTAATCTTCGCATTAGTTTCAGAGAATCGTTTTTCAATCTCAGAACTAGCTTTAGTAAGCCTATTTTCCAAATTAGCATTAACTTCGGTAAACTTGGTATTAATTACTTTAGTTACTTGTGTGATACGACTTTCTAAGTTGGCTGCAGTTGCGGTACTGGTCTCATTGATACGAGTGTTAATCTCATTAATACGAGATTCTAAAGTAGTACCTAATTGAGCAGTTACGGCATTAGCCTCGTTAATACGAGCTTGTAAATCAGCACCTAATTGAGCAGTTGCGGCATTAGCCTCGGTAATACGAGCTTGTAAATCAGCACCTACTTGAGCAGTTGCGGCATTAGCCTCGGTAATACGAGCTTGTAAATCAGCACCTACTTGAGCATGCGATTTGGCGATACGTTCATTTAAGCTAATCTTAAGAGCTTCAATAGCAGCTAAAATATTTTCCATTTTGATGGTAATGCATTTAAACCAAGCAACAAGAAAATCATAAACCACTTGAAAAGGATTCAGATATCACCATTATTGTCCAATGGTTAAAAGTTCATGTTCAAAGTCATTCAAAGAGAAAAATTTCCAAGACATTTAACACACAAAAATGATCCCATATCATTGATAACACTTCTTATTATAGAGAAGTTAAATCTTGTTAGAAAGTTCACTGTAATATTAATAGTTATTCCACATAAAGCACTGGAAATGTATCTGAATTAAATTACTAAGTCACACGATTTAGTGCGATTTTGTCTATCACTGCACTTCTTAATTATTACTAGTACTTCAACATTGAGTCTAGAATGGTTAAGTGTCAATTTAATGTCTACTGCACTCATAATTAAGTTCTGATATTGCTGAAGCGCTAATTTCTAATTTTACTGCACTCCAAATCGGCCCCGATACGACTGGGGCGCCAATTTCTACCCCTCTCCTCTGTAACAGTAAATTTGGTACTTTGGTAGAGATGAGACGCAGGGCGTGTACCAGTCGCTGAAGTGCACACAGAGGGAGAGGGTTTGTTAACAGAAATCTTAAAAACTTGTGTTTCAGAGTTTATTAAAAAATTTAAATTAATATCACCTCTGTACAGCATATACAGTCGAAAACGTTCCTTGACCTATGGCTGGCGATGTCCTTGGATTCCGGCAGCTCCACATTCCATAGCAACGAACCACCATTCGTCCCCCGATGGAAGTTCTAGAAGATCTATTCGGTGCTTTGAAGATCCATGGCGTCGAGGTAGTCCTTGTAAATGGTGAACATAAATGAACATCGTTCAGCTCTGGGGCGAGTTAGTGCAACGGCTGCTTCTGCACAGATGATAGAGTGTTTATAAATGCTTTTGACAAAGTCCAAACACAAAATGTCTCGGTGAAATGTCACTTAACTTTATCACATGTCAAGTGAAAGAAACATTCACAAAGTAAAGTCCACTCGGAACTGATTGTCCAGTTTAAAGTTATTTAAATTTCGTTGCACCTATTACAACGTGAAGTAATGTCACATTACTTAGTTCATTGAAGCACTGTTCAATTTAAATGAAATAAAGACGTTCCGCTCGTGAATCAAACTCGTTCACGTGTTGAAACCAAAAGACGAAATTAACTGTGTACTGACAGTCCTTGGTTTGACTGTTCATAAACTAAATGTGCCCAGAATTGAAATACACTGTTCATTAGAGTAGAAATGCACTGTTCATTAAAATAGAGATGCGCTGTTCACACCTGCACAGTTTAAAAATGTCGACACAATTTACGGATTGGTAATTTAAATTTGGATTAAATACAGTTTATAACTTAAAGTATCGAGTCCTCGGCAAGGAGCAATCAGTTTTAAGTCCATCAAATTTCAATTTCGAACACTCGAAGATATTTGCGGGTCTTGGACACTCGTATAGAGTAACAGTCAATAAATAATGTCCAGACGATACACAATTCACCTCACGTCCTATCGGAGTAAAAGGTTGTCACAATATAAGGAAATCTGAATAAGTCCACATTCAGCATGACTATATTAAAGTCCACGAACTTGAAACTTAGCAGCGGCTTCACGTTCGGTTACCACACCCGCGAACTGACTGCGCGAATACGACAGTCTAGTGTGCTTATAGAAATCCCGGCCGCAAACTGGTATCACATTCTGCAGCGCACTGCTGCTCACTATAACAAGCTGTAACACACACTGACACAGTGACACACCTCTGCTGAGCGAAGCAGCACGTATTTATATTTGATCCGAAACTTGTAGAACATTCTGCATCAATCCAGGCTGTGTAGTGCAGCGAGGCAGGCTGTGACGTCACCCGCTCACTACGTCACACGCGCGCAGCAGTTGCTCGCTGCCCGGTCAGTTCTTCGTAAGCGGACCGGAGCATAACACGTAAGTTTAAGATTTTCATAACGGGGCTTAGTCTGTACCGCCGTTACCGGTACAATACTACCGCCATCTAGCGCAGATGAGTGGCAGCATTTTATAGGAGAGTAAAATCACGGTTTCGACTTCCAATAAACCCCCAAAGCATTGAAATGATGTACATGAGAAAAAAGTTTTAGAAATTGATTTCCATTAAGGCAGGAAGATTTGCATTAAGTTTGGTTGTCTATATTTAGAGGGAGTGCAAAATCACTGTTTCGGTTTCGTATAAACCCCAGTTAATTTGGTGGTTTAGAAACAATATTGGCCCTAAAACCTACCCAAGGACAGGTGGATTCTAAATATGAAGTTTGGTAGAAATATATCCAGTTGTTTTCAAGTTATAAGAACACAAACAGACAAACAGGTACCAAAGCTAAAATATGCAGATGGTCATTATTACCTGAAACGGAAAACTGAGTGGAAATTTCACCAACATAGTCAATGTACAGACACAAGGTTCGTTACGATTTTATTTATATAGATTAAACGTTGGGCCTTCCCCTAAAGTACCATTTCACTTAGCGTGAATATCATTATTTATAGCCTGGATTGTAGTGCCTCAGTCCCCTACTTAACTTACCGATTATAATTCAATTCTCTTCAGTGATCACTCGCTCTTGTCTTATTCTTCACGAGATCATTCCTTTACGATTCTTTTAATTTTAAAAAATCATCCTCACAATTTTCCTTGTTGATGTGGACCGATGACCAAGCGGTTTTTACACCTTAAAACAATCATGCCGAAAACCATTGCCAGTGAACTCGACTGAACCATATCTCCATGTAAGCAATGCTCGGAGTTGATATGGACTAAGCAACAGAAGTCTAAATTCATGAATTCTATTATCATAGTCGCTACGGTAAAACTGTATAATACATACCTAATCGGAAATTGTTTTCCCTCTTTGTTATGTAGTACAGTACTTTTCGACAGGACCATTAACCATTATTTGCATGTCATCTCCTCCCAAGAGAGTAAGTAGAGTAAGTCGTTTGAGTACTAAGTTTGGCTGAGAGATATGCTGAAACATACATACAGTACTTTTATCCGTAATCTTGATCATTTTGGACATATTCTTAGCCACCCCTTCTCACCGGCGTGTCAATGGGGCTGATCTTGGACTTAAATTATATCTTGAGTGTGGCTATTCACCTCAGTGACCCCAAAAACTATGGATTCTACATTAATATAGGTTGTTTTCTATTATTTTTATACTTCAATCACATTCCATCCCCGACCAGTCCTATGACTGTCTTACACAACAGTATATTTTTTACAGATAGTAAGTCATATGTGTACTAATTTTGTTTGGCAGCTATACCTAAGCTTAAATGCATAATCTCGCTGCTGTAGAATCCTGGAGCTGACATTGCCATGGTTACGGCAGTTCATTTCTTTATCCAAATCCTACAGCAGGGGTAGTGTGGTGCCAATATCTCCATAACGGTTGGTTTTAGGGCATTAAAACAGGGTTTTCGAGCCCGAACGGCTTGCCGAGTTTTGTTCATTGCGTCAAGGGGCTTAACATGAGCTTTGTCTCGTCCTTGTACGACACATTGAATATTTCGCGTATATTAGCCTATGTTAATGTGCCAAAGGGCCTAAATCTAGGGAATGGAGAGGGATGTTAAAAATTCTTGTAGATGGGGTTACCCGAAGGCTTCTAAGAGTTAGGTATACAAAATTTGGTTCAAATTGGTGGAACGGTATGGATTTGTATAACAGACAGACAGACAGACAGACAGACAGACAGACAGACAGACAGACAGACAGACAGACAGACAGACAGACAGACAGACAGACAGACAGACAGACAGACAGACAGACAGACAGACAGACAGACAGACAGACAGACAGACAGACAGACAGACAGACAGACAGACAGACAGACAGACAGACAGACAGACATTCTGCTTTTTATATTTATATATATATGTCGAAATTCTTAAATATCTCTGTCATCATAGCCGGTACGGTAAAATTTATAAGACATAAATGATCGGAACCTGAATTATATACAATTTTAGTTATGTAGAAATATACATACTGTACATGAAATGCCAGACGGAAGCTAACTGTAGACGGTTGAATGAGAACATTTTAAAAATATATAATTAATGAGATGTTTAAATTCGTTTCTGTCTCCCTTGCAGAATTTGGTGAAATGTAGTTATCGCCATCCTAGATCAAACCTTCAATTAAACAATACTGTTTTGTATCCTACCACGAGCACCGACCTGGAAGTAGGATAGAAATATTGTATAATTTAGTAGGCCCCGTATGGTTACACCGATCTATGACGACAAATCAGTTGGGGCACGCACCACTGGCTGACTTCAGATAGCTGGAGTGTTAACAAACTGAGTTTAAACGAATATGGCACATTAATGTGGAACTACATTAATGATCCAATTTTCATTCAACGCGGTTAAATTGTTTTTATCCCACAGTGAAGAGAAACAAAACGTGCAAAATCGATTGGTACACTGAAAATGGTGTAATATTTATTTTCTCATCTACAGTATTTATTCAATAAAATGAGCTTATTTCACTGTACATAAATTATACAATTAGCTCAAGAGTTTGGTGCCATACCAGCACTTGTCGATCTAATCAGTGTCATTAGATAAGCCTATAGCACACGCCAGTGGTCGAGTGGTTACGGTTAGCGGGCTCGATCGTGACCTTAACCCCAGCCGAAAGTCAGTGGATATTTGAAGAGAGAGGAAAAAAGCACAGCCTGCCGTCTAATTAATGACGGTGTATAAAATGGTCCTTCGATTTTTTCGATTCAATCAATCAATACTGATCTGCATATAGGGCAGTCGCCCAGGTGGCAGATTCCCTATCTGTTGCTTTCCTAGCCTTTACCGAAATGATTTCAAAGAAATTGGAAATTTATTGAACATCTCCCTTGGTAAGTTATTCCAATCCCTAACTCCCCTTCCTATAAATGAATATTTACCCCAGTTTGTCCTCTTGAATTCCAACTTTATCTTCATATTGTGATCTTTCCTACTTTTATAGACGCCATTCAAACCTATTCGTCTACTAATGTCATTCCACGCCATCTCTCCGCTGACAGCTCGGAACATACCACTTAGTCGAACAGCTCTTCTTCTTTCTCTCAATTCTTCCCAACCCAAACATTGCAACATTTTTGTAACGCTACTCTTTTGTCGGAAATCACCCAGAACAAATCTCGCTGCTTTTCTTTGGATTTTTTCCAGTTCTTGAATCAGGTAATCCTGGTGAGGGTCCCATACACTGGAACCATACTCTAGTTGGGGGTCTTACCAGAGACTTATATGCCCTCTCCTTTACATCCTTACTACAACCCCTAAACACCCTCATAACCATGTGCAGAGATCGGTACCCTTTATTTACAATCCCATTTATGTGATTACCCAGTGAAGATCTTTCCCCTTTTCCCTTCAATCATCACTCAGCTGCATCTAGGGCAGCCGCCCAGGTGGCAAAGTCCGTATCAATTATTTTCCTAGTCTAATTTCAAGAAGTTGGAAATTTATCGAACACATTCCTTGGTAAATTATTCCAATCCGTAACTCTTCTCCCTATAAACACATATTTGCGCCAGTTCACGCTCTCTCCTTGGGCATACTGAGGGATTAGCAGATCAGGGGCACGTTATAACAGGCAATCATGCATGCATGCACCTTCAGGGGATTGGTAAAGTGATATCAGTGATATGTAATAAGAACTACCGGCTAGGTGAGGAAAGCAACGGAAAACTGCCTCACTCCATATTTGCCTTGTTAAGCCTCTTCAACGACGCCGAGGAAGATCTCTTATGTATACAACCAGCCAACATGCATATCAATATTATATGTGCGTAAGTACACAAACTACGTAGACCTATTGTAAACCTAAAGTGATTGATAAATCTTTCACAAGTAATTAAAGTATTCATGAACAGTTTAGGGAATTCATGCCTTAGTGTTTTAGCACTCACATTTTCAAGAAATTGTCTTCAGTATTTCAGAAATACGTTTTATTAGTTACAAGCCGAAGATGATTAACGACCAAATACTTCAAGCCATTTTATTAAAAAAAAAAAAAGGGGATATTTTGTACAGAATAGTGGAGAGGCGGCAGCACGTTTTCAGCCTAGGGTCCTACATACTGCCATTATTACGGAAATAATTTTAGGCACTCACAGGTTAGAATGCAAACGTATTTGAACAAGGCGCAAATATCGTCTATCCGCTCTACGGCATGTAGGTGAGTTTGCATACATTTTAGGGGTTCTGATAGTTGAGATCGCTATCTTTATGCAAACCTCACTGCAGAACCGTCGTGCGGGCTAGTATACAATTAAGCCTTGTTCAAATATGTTTGCATTTGAACCTATTAGTGGCTAAAAATCCTTCCCATATTCATCAGGTTATGTAGATTACTTTTCTTCCTAAATGAAACAACAAAGTCATAATGATTTATTGGATTTTGGCAACAATAGGAAACCTCATTTTCTCCACCGACAACAATATATCCTCCCATCAACGATTTGCCGCACTCAGGGGAACATTTAAAGCTGACGTATACCACCATGTAAGACAGCTGTTATAGTGGGAAACTGGCACTCCATTTGGAGAGACAGGTAATAAATAGACCGTAAGACGTGTCGTCCTCCACAGTTGAATAATTGCATCGATTAGATGAACAGCTTTAACAGAGATTACTAAAATAGACACTGACGTTCCACACAGCATTCATCAGATTGCTACATTGCTTGCTACAACTGGCTGGTGTGTTAGTGGTCGATATATAACACGCATAACACGATCTTTTAGATACTACATTGGAGATATTCTTGCTGACGGAAGAAAACAGAAAACTTTGTCACAGATAATAGTGATTATAAAACTGATAACATCTTCAATTAAAAATAAAAGACTCTATAAGGAAATCTTGTATATGAATGATGATCGACTGACTAACAGAATCAGAAATTTCACAAGACCAAGTTGAGATTGTTGCAAGAACGAGAGAAAGATCTCAGGTAGATCAGTATCTGAAAAAAATAAAATTATGACAGTAATAAATTCAGAGGTACATTCAAAAGCTGTCAGAAGTTTAATGTTGAATCAGAGCTCAGTAGTCGAAAGACCTTTGACAGAAGAACGAAACAACTGATAGATGACCTTAGGGAGAGTTACTGGCAGTATGTCATACCCAGCTGACGAACAAGTTCTAGACAATGAAAATGAGATTGGCTGTTAACATGCAGTCCATACAGGCTTAGCTCGAATGTGCAAAGAAAAATGATTATAATTTTGTAGTTAAGCCCTAACCAGAAGAGAAAAGAAAAGTGTTCCGGTCCGTCTAAATGTGAAAAGTCTGCACAGGAAAGGGAAGGACCTGAAAATGGAGGAATCACAAGGCCTCACTGACTGTATGATTCCTCTTTGCATCAGTGGTAGGAGTGTTCACTTCCGGATCCCAAGATAGCGGGTTCAAACCCGGCAGAGGTAGTCGGATTTTTGAAGGACAGGAAAAAGTCCATTCGACACTCCATGTCGTACGATGTTGGCATGTAAAAGATATTTGGGGACACATTTGGTGTTCACCGGACAAAATTTATTTAAAATCATTCGTAGACGCCCAAGGGTTTACTCTGCCATCTGGTAGGCCCAGAGTAAAACGCATCGTCGAAACGGACTAGCAGACAGCCAGATGGCGTCAGATCAAAATATCTGTATGCAGTTGAATATTTGGTCTTAAACAAAAGAGAGAGAAATTGTTGAATTAGAAAATAAGGAAAGAGAAGTACTAAGAAAAATTGTTAGTTAAAAAATGAAAATGAATGGAGGAAAAGGAACAGTAAAGAATTGTATTTGAAAAATGGAAAGCTTTCAGATATTATCAGAAAAAGGAGGGTTACACTGTATGCCCATAACTCCAGACAGATGCTGGAAAAGAGAATATCTTATTATTTCGATAAAAATCCCTAAACACAAAACCGATGGTTCATCTCAAGTTAAACAGGACGTGGATGAGTTGGATATTTCAAGAAAAGAAAAATTTGATAGAGCCATTTCCAGAAAGAAAGGATTAAGGATATCTGTCTGGACGGAGGAAAGAAGGAGAGAACACAGTGATGGAATGAAGACACACTGGGAAGACGGGAAGGTAAGAAGGGGAAGAAAATCATTAACATCACATAGTCCACAAATGGCGAAGATCGATGAAATACCGGTAATAATAATAATAATAATAATAATAATAATAATAATAATAATAATAATAATATGTCTCGGCTACTGTGTTCAGACATTTTTAATTGTATGCCATTTAGGCAGACTGCGTGTCAATTTAAATATTCCGTTTTACTCTACGAGATTGCAGAGAAACAGATATCTGTTGGGCGATCTTTGGTTTATTTAGTATTCATTTTGTCGAGTAAACATCAAATGTGTCACCACATATCTTTTACATGCAGACATCGTACGACATGGGGTGGTGAATTGATATTTTTCCTCGTCAACCTCTGCTGGGTTTTAGCCCGTAATCTTGCAGATCCACAGGCTGACACTCCGCCACTGATCCATGGAGTAAGCTAAACTGAGCTTAATCCTGTCCGACCCCGAAATGATTGAGGAATGGCCAAGAAGACGTAGAAGAAGTGAGTTGTTGTTGCTATAGCTTGACTTCGGGAGATGATGGAATCGAAATTCGCAATAGGAAGCACTTAATATGGTTTCTACATGGTTTCTCTCTTTCAAACGATAAAAATTCTGGGGCTGTACAGTAATCAATTCTAGTCTAAGCTCAATATCAGCTTCGCCAAAGACCTGTGTGTGTTAGTGCAAAAATTAACCAAGGAGACAGGTTTCTTGTGAGTTTGTGGACCTCAGGAATCAATAGCTTCCATTCTAACAGCACCGACACATATAGTGGTGAGCCTAATCCCGTGTTATGCATGGCGTTAACGATGTCATTACTACTGCTACAAGTGGGGCAGCATGAGCCATGGTGCCGGGCCTCTAATGAATCTCTTAAATGGTATCCGTCACACGACCAAGATATCTCAGATTTAACCTGGCTATTACAATTTATTTATCGAATTTATGGACATTCGATACCGCTATATCGCTAGGCTATTCAAGGCTAATTTCCACAAAAATAAATTCAGAGCGATGATGATGACGGTCCTCGGGTTTTGAACACGCGATTACACGCACTCAGTGCAAGTAGGAGCTCCATAATGATTCAACGTGTCGACAGATTAACAGATACACTAGATGACCCGAACTGCTCCACAGCTCTCGTTATAATTAGGTCAGATAACTCATCTTGATATGCCTGCCGTAGTCATATTGTTTTGTTTGCCTTTTTCAATCGTTTTATGAACATTTAACAAGAAGCGAGTTGTGGTATGGCGCAGTTCGCAGTCAGAAGTCATCCATTCTGACGTCATCATGCCGTCTGTTTGGTAGAAATCTAACCATATATTAGCTTTGTTTATCCTACACTTCTTGATGTAAAGCGTGGTAATGCGTCGTAGAAGGCAATGGTATTTGTAATCGCGGTCGTGGTCTTAATTAAGATACAGCCCCAGTATTTGTCTGCTGTGACAATAAGAAATCACGGAAAAGCATCTTCAGGACTGTCAACAGTGAGGTTCGAACCTACTATATCCAGAATTCAAGCTCAAAGCGACCCTAACCGCATGGCCAACTCACTCAGTAGTAAACAGTTTCTCCCCTTCATGGGTGAAGCGTTCGCCCTCGAATTAAACCAAGCCGCTTCCACCACAAGAAGTAGTACGTGCGCCGATACTGTGTTCTGTAAAGCACTTAACCCAACAATACGTCTCGAAATGTTCTTATCACTGAGCGTAACTAATGCACCAAAACCTATGTCTGTGCATTAATGTGCAAAATAACTTTTGTTGAACTCCATCAGTACTGTATTTTTTCTTCTAAAAAAATACTTCATTGAACCTCTGCACTCCTCTACTCTATTGCAGACACTCCCCACTTTGCATTCGTATATTTCCTCTGGTACAGGGAAAAGCATAGGACTGTGGATATGAACTCGCCCTTTCGTCTCCTAAGACCAAACACATATCCGTTATTCTATCCTGTGTACAAGTGTGAAGATTTTAAAACATTCTTAGCAGACAAAGTAGGGGCCCCATACTATGAAGAACGCAAAATTAAGCAATTTATTCAATTTTGCCGAAAACTGAAGGGTCAAAGGGGCCGTAAATTTTTCAAATTATGAGTTTTGGATAGCTCTATCAAACTAAATGCAGTTCCGGAAAAATAGCCTGCAATAGCTTGTTTCTTTACTCGTTTCGTTTTTCTATTCAAATCCCAGCCAAATTAACTAATTACAGAATTCATTCTGTAATCTGTTCCTTGGTTCAAAACCTGCAGGCGCTTTTTGATTTTTTGAAAACTGTCCACACCGAATGCAGTTATAAGGGCTTAAATGAAACTCTGTAGTGACTCACATTAGCGCTCGTAGTGGTGCTTAGGTGAAACAATGCATTGACTCACATTAGCGCTCGTAGTGGTGCTTAAGTGAAACAATGCATTGACTCACATTAGCGCTCGTAGTGGTGCTTAAGTGAAACAATGCATTGACTCATATTAGCGCTCGTAGTGGTGCTTAAGTGAAACAATGCATTGACTCACATTAGCGCTCGTAGTGGTGCTTAAGTGAAACAATGCATTGACTCACATAAGCGCTCGTAGTGGTGCTTAAGTGAAACAATGCATTGACTCACATTAGCGCTCGTAGTGGTAGAAAAAGGCAAGCTGGTATTATATTAGACCGGATAATAATGAATAAGAAAAGGATTGTAATTTTTAGGAATAAATAAAGAATATATTCTCATACTTTATTATATTTTACAGTATTTACTTAAAATTCGTAGCTCATATTCCTAGGATATTTTCAGCATTGAGTTGGTTGCCTGAAGGGCTTGAACTGTGGAATTTATTTATTTATTTATTTATTTATTTATTTATTTATTTATTTATTTATTTATTTATTTGCGTGACAATTGGCAACACGATGTTATTATTCTCTAAATACACTTGTATTCAACAGACTGTCTCTCGTGTCTTTCATTTAATCAGATTGAATCAGAAGCAGGACTTGCGTCGGGAGACGTTTTCACAAAAACTGAACGGAACAGCCCCTCCGCACTCCCCACCCGCATATTTCTTTTGGTAATGGTTCTGCGTGGCACTACATCAATGAAGGATTTCTGCGACACAAGGCTCAGTATTAGAATGATAGCGACAGTGGCCTTTCAAAACATAGCATCGCCATTTGCCTGTTTCAAAAATAAAAAATAAAACATGGAAAACTATCTTCAGGATTGTCAAAGGTGGGATTCGAATCCACCACCTCCATAATTCAAGCTGCCATCTCGATTATTTTGTCGCATATACTTTGGTTCCTGTTAAATATTGCGGTGCATATTGACTTATTTATTTACTGTATGGCTAGAGATACATTGTCTGTCTTAGGTAGGATCTACTCTTCTATAAACGTATATCTAAAATTTGGATGTAGTCTATATTTTCTGGGGTCACGGGCTTAGTCACTAGCACAGCCATTATACATTCCTGTCTTACAAACGGTGATGATGTGCTGGTACGTCTCTTGTGCAGCACCGCATTCACATCAGGCGTTCAAATTCTGTTCCTCTTTTAGTGAAAGGCTGCACTGTTCCCGGGGTTGGTTCGAATCCTGGTCAGTGGACCATGAGGAATGTTGAAACCAGGTGGTGGAGTCTTCTTCACAGAAGGCATATCGACTACTATAGTATTATGTATAACGTGGATTTTATGTCTAGATCTATCCTAATTACCAGTTTTGCTTGGTGGTACGTGGTTTATGGAAAATTTAGTGACGCCAGAGGTTTTTCGGTTTTGGAGGAAGTCGTGTTAACATGAAAAGAATAAATCTCATATCAACCGACCCAAATAAGCCGATCTATACGGCAAGTTTGCAGTTCCCGGTAAGGCTAGCATTTGTTATGACTATAGCCACATAAATCACATGGCTCGACTTCTACGGAAATTGGAAATCAGTCTACTTTTAATCGTCTGATGTTCGGTCGGGTGACGGCTCTAACAGGCGTGTAGATAGTCACGAACGAAGCGTATTAGCAAGGTCAAGATGGCATACACAAAGAAAATTTTATACAAAGAAAAACGATTATAGAACGACACAAACAGCTAGGCAATGTTTGCAGCATTGAATACTAACAGCACAAAAAAAGTTCAATTTCTTTCTCAATTTAGCCTATTGAAATATAACAGTCTACCTAACAAATGGAAGTTCGACTCCTTCACTGAATGCGTAGACTACAAACCTTCAGTTTAGATTACGTTCCATTCCCGGCCCGGTTACGGGATTTTAATCAACCACAGTTAATTCCCTTGGATCGGAAATAGATGTTTGAGAGGCCCCCAACATGCATGTCACACACTACACACAACACTATCCTCTACTACACTAGCACGCGGTTCCCATGCACGGCAGACGCTACCCACACTCCTCGAAGGGTTTGCCTTACAAGGACTGCACCAGGCAGCAATAGCCACAATAAATTACATTATTATTATTATTATTATTATTATTATTATTATTATTATTATTATTATTATTACATCCATTTAGGAAGGCTCGGCTTGTGCTGGGCTGACTGGGCCTAAGCAAGGAGACCCCATCTTGATTATGAAAGTATAGAGATATCTACAAATATTTACAACATAAATAACTGCTTCAAATGGCACACATGATATCCCAAAACACTTTTTTTTTTCAATTTACCCTTTTGGGAATCTGTCCTTCAGTATCACAGGAACTGGGGCCTGGATATTATTGCTGTTTAGTGTAACTCTGTGTAACTCCGAGGAAAAGTCGTTCCTAGAAACTTTCTTACAATGTGGCAGGTACTCAGGAGAGTGCCTTTCTGTAGTTCGACCAAATACTTTAATATGACCAACGTAGGTGTGATGATGCACGTTTAATGCGGCCAGAGAGCTGTGCAAGCTTTTCGGAATAACACCAGTACATATCACTATTGGAACTGTAATAACTGATTCTAGTTCCCACAGGCGTTGCATTTCTATTGCCAGTTCCGTGTATTTTGATATATTTGTGCTATTATTGTTCGCAGACTGGAGGTGATTGGACAAGCAATTTCTATAAGGAATGCGGATCTTTTCTGATTTATCGATTAGAATAATATCTGGCCTATTGTTGCTGAACGTGACATGAGTTATGACATCTCGGTCCCATAGAAGCCTGCACTGTATGAAGATTTATTTATTTATTTATTTATTTATTTATTTATTTATTTATTTATTTATTTATTTATTTATTTATTTGCGAATAAGCCCATTAGAACCTAGCGAAATACTTAGAGACGTGTAATCGACTTCCTTTGTTACCATATTTCTTTCATTCTTTTACTGTGACTTTTAGATCTGAAGATTACCTGGGTTTGGACATCTCGTGGTGTAATTCCTGCCTCTTTGAGATCGGTTTTGATTTCGCCAATCTATTTCATTGTGTCTATTTTGGCTTTGTTTGTTTTGTAAGTCTGTCTGGAGCCATTCTTTTAAGATGTCCATAGAATTCTAACCTGAGTTTACTAATCTCACTGTGAATATTTGTGTGTGGTTTGATTTCCCCTTTGCCTCTGAGTCGGTATTGTCAGTTTGCGAGCTGTGGGCCTAGAATTTTTCTTATGATTTTCCATTCCTTTTTCTCAGTGTTTTCAATGTCTGCTTTCCTGTTCAAAATTAGCGTTTTTCATCCATAAAGATATTCTGGTATTATTATTATTATTATTATTATTATTATTATTATTATTATTATTATTATTATTATTATTATAAAACAATGTTGTGCCCGACTCAGAAGCACGACTTAACTTATTTAGCAGATGAATTGGCTTCCTTCTCCTCCCAGGATCTCTTCATCCTGTGTATTTGTGGCTATTATTGTTTGCAGATTGGAGGTGATTTTTCCTCGTTCTTCCACCCAGGCAGTGGTAGTTCTCAAGTTGGGTTTTTCAGCAAAATGATGTTTGTTCGCCAATATTCTAAAGCTAGGCCTGTCTCATATAATTTCACCTATTACACTGATTTCGTGAAGATCTTTTTCAATTTCGCTTATCCAATTATTCTTGAGTTTTAGTTAAGAGGCGTCATTAAATATATTATTAGTACGTTTTTCATAGCCCATTCTTTGAATATGGCCATAAATTTCAATCGTCTTTTTCTAGTAGTGTCTGACATTTTCTCAGAATGCTGATAAACTCAGGAGATCTCATTTTAATCCATTCTCTTTCTATCCATACTGGACCAAAGATTTTCGTAAGGATTTTTCTTTCTTGTTTTTCAAAATTTTTAGTTAGTGATCTGTCTCCAATGATCAAGATTTCTGATGCGTATGATGCTTCAGGCTTAACTGCAGTGTTGTTCTGATTTTTGTACCTGTTTCATTTATTATTATTATTCTTTATTGAAACACCCGATCCCGTGAGATCCCCGAAGTTAAGCAACATTGGGCGTGGTCAAGATTTGGATGGGTTGCCACGCGCTGTTGGTACGGGGGTAAGAGAATGGAGGAGCGGAAAGGAACTGGCCACCCTACCGTACGTAAACTCCGGCTCAGGCACACCTCTGCGGAGGTTCGGACCTGCCTTCGGCAGAATACACCCTTAAGCTTACCTTAACTTATTGTTTCTTCGATTTTGGCCTACTTTTAACCACGGTTAATAACTGACTAGCTGGTTAGTCCTTTTTTCTTCTCCCAGAACTTCTTCATTTCGCTGTGGTTTCTCTTCCTGTCCTCTGACCACATGCTCTTGGACTTTTCATTTTTTTTTCTCCTGGAACCCATTGAATTTATCTATTTTAGCTCGAAACATATCTCTATTAAAGAATTATTTTGGACTGATGCCCACTTCCTCCCTGTCTTTTCTTGTTTCTTCTGCCCATTTAGTAGTTACTTTGAATTTAATGATGTAGTTAGTATACTCTCGTTCATTCTTGTGAGGTGACCATAAAACTTCGGTCTCCTCTTACGTATGGTGTATGTGATATTCTTTTTCTGTATAGATCTTCATTTCTCCTATTCCTCCATGTATCAGCCATTCTTGTTTTCGGGTCCTAAGATCTTTCTCAAGATTTTTCTTTCTTTCTTTCTTTCTTCTCTAGCTGATACATTTCCCTTTTCTTACTCAGTATCAGACATTCTGAACTGTATAGTCCCTCTGGCTTTATCACCGTAGTAAAGTGTCTGACCATTACTCTGTAATGCATTATTATTATTATTATTATTATTATTATTATTATTATTATTATTATTCTTGTTTTCGAATGGGTCTACTATGGACCACGTTAAGCAACATTCCTTTACGGTTCTTCCTCTTTCTATCGGCCCAGTACTTCTTCATCCTTTCGGAGTGGGCTTTTTTACGTTCTCGTGACCAGTTGTTGCCGGTCCGTTTTTTGCTACTTTGATCTTGGAATCCCTTAATTTTTTTGATGATTTTTCTGTATTCCTGTCTGTTGTATACTACCTGCTGTGATATATTATTTTCCTCCATATCCTCCTTGACCCCTTTAAGCCAGCTAGTTTGTGTCTTCCTGTTCTCCATGTATTCCAGAATTAGCTTGGCTGTTCTCTCTGGTGGCATTCTTTTAATGTGTCGGTAGAAGCAGAGTCTTCTCTTCTTGAAGGATGTTGTGATTTTTTCGGTCCTTTTGTATAGTTCCTCATTTGGTCGCAGTCTAAATTCTTGACCCACTTTCCTGGGCCCTAGTATCTTCCTCAAGATCTTCCTTTCTGTCTTTTCAATGTTTTCTAGTAAGCCCTTCCTGTTCAGTGGAATACATTCGATCGCATATAGACTTTCTGGTTTGATGACAGTGTTGTAATGTCTGATTTTTGCAGTGAATGAAACTAATTTTTTATTGTAGACATTTCGACATAACTGGTATGCTGCTTCCATCTTTCTTGCCCTTTCCTGTAATGCTATTCCTGGTAGTCCTGTTGGGGTTATCCATTCCCATAGATATTTAAACTTCTGTACTCTTTTAATTGTTCCATATTTGGTGACAATATTTTGTGTCGGATCCTTATTATTATTATTATTATTATTATTATTATTATTATTATTATTATTATTATTATTATTATTATTATTATTATTACTCCTACCGGAGAGCGATCATACACTGACAGTATATACAGTGGTTTATGTCCATTCTAGTTACATGAAGGAAGAACATTTACAACCAATGTTAATCCTAAGTTAGGTCAGTGAGTCAAGCCTATCCTCGACGTGTAATGTCATTAGAAGAGCTAGAAGGTACAAAAAAAGTAGTCTGTATGACTGGTCGAAGGTAGCGAAGGGCGACGAACAGGGTTGTAATAGCAGTGGCCGCCGGAAGACAACCTGCTATTGTCCTAAGCCAGCCAAGTGGAACGGAGCAGAGGATCTCCTCGCTATATCACGAGTAATTTGGGCTGCTCTCTGTGCGAGTAGCACCAGGGCTGTACATTCCCACTTGTATGGCTTCATCCTATGAGGCGTTCGCAAATTCCAGAATAAAACACGTTTCTTATGTCAGGCCTCGACATGGGATTCTTCTTCTTCCACTTCTTAAATGAATCTATCACCACTGATTTGCATATAGGGCAGTCGCCCAGTGGCAGATTCCCTATCTTTTGTTTTTCTAGTCCTTTCTTAAATAATTTCAAAGAATTTGGAAATGTATTTAACATCTCCCTTGATAAATTATTTCAACCCCTAATTCCCCTTTCTATAAACGAGTATTTGCCCAATTTGTCCTCTTGAATGCCAACACTATTTTCATATTGTGATATTTCCTACTTTTAAAAACACCACTCGAACTTACACTGATATTGTAGTGCAGTTCTAGGAAATCATTTTGAAAATGTTCAAATACATTTAAAAATCAAAATGTTAAATTTCAAAATTTCAGGGTACTTATTGATATACATATTTCTTATGACTTGGGACCGTCTGAAAATTAGCGCTGCGGAAGTTAGTGTCACAAAATGTGTGACGGAAGTGCGTCCTAGCAATCGTGCAGGCTGTGATCTAAAGTATGGATAGATGGGTAGACAATGTTGCCTAACAACCGTGCAGGCTGTGATCTAAAGTATGGATAGATGGGTAGACAATGTTGCCTAACAACCGTGCAGGCTGTGATATAAAGTATGGATAGATGGTCAGACAGTGTTGCCTAACAACCGTGCAGGCCGTGATATAAAGTATGGATAGATGGTCAGACAATGTTGCCTAGCAACCATGCAGGCTGTGATATAAAGTATGGATAGATGGTCTGACAATGTTGCCTAGCAACCATGCAGGCTGTGATATAAAGTATGGATAGATGGTCTGACAATGTTGCCTAGCAACCGTGCAGGTTGTGATATAAAGTATGGATAGATGGGTAGACAATGTTGCCTAGCAACCGTGCAGGCTGTGATATAAAGTATGGATAGATGGTCAGACACTGCTGCCTAGCAACCGTGCAGGCTTTGATCTAAAGTATGGATAGATGGGTAGACAATGTTGCCTAACAACCGTGCAGGCTGTGATCTAAAGTATGGATAGATGGTCAGACACTGTTGCCTAACAACCGTGTAGGCTGTGATATAAAGTACGGATAGATGGTCAGACACTGCTGCCTAGCAACCGTGCGGCTGTGATATAAAGTATGGATAGATGGTCAGACAATGTTGCCTAACAACCGTGCAGGCTGTGATATAAAGTATGGATAGATGGGTAGACAATGTTGCCTAACGACCGTGCAGGCTGTGATATAAAGTATGGATAGATGGTCAGACAATGTTGCCTAACAACCGTGCAGGCTTTGATCTAAAGTATGGGTAGATGGTCAGACACTGCTGCCTAGCAACCGTGCAGGCTGTGATCTAAAGTACGGATAGATGGTCAGACAATGTCGCCTAGCAACCGTGCAGGCTGTGATATAAAGTATGGAGGGATGGCCAAACAATTATGCCTAGCAACCGTGCAGGCTGTGATCTAAAGTATGGATAGATGGTCAGACACTGCTGCCTAGCAACCGTGCAGGCTGTGATCTAAAGTACGGATAGATGGTCAGACAATGTCGCCTAGCAACCGCACAGGCTGTGTTCTAAAGTATGGATAGACGGCCAGACAATGCTGGCTAGCAACCGTGCAGTCTGTGATATAATGTATGGAGGGATGGCCAAACAATTTTGCCTAGCAACCATGCAGGCTGTGAATTTTTTTTTTTTTTGCTAGTTGCTTTACGTCGCACCGACACAGATAGGTCTTGTGGCGACGATGGGACAGGGAAGGGCTAGGAGTGGGAAGGAAGCGGCCGTGGCCTTAATTAATGTACAGCCCCAGCATTTGCCTGGTGTGAAAATGGGAAACCGCGGAAAACCATTTTCAGGGCTGCCGACAGTGGGGTTCGAACCTACTATCTCCCGAATACTGGATACTGGCCGCACTTAAGCGACTGCAGCTATCGAGCTCGGTAGGCTGGGATTTAAAGTATGGATAGATGGTCAGACAATGTTGCCTAGCAACCGTGTAGGCTGTGATTTAAAGTATGGATGGATGGCCAGACAGTGTTACCTAGCAACCGTGCATCTGAAATTAGCAGCCGTTGATGGAGAGACATATTTATCATCATTTGATTTTCGCAAAGGAAAAAGTATTTTCTATTTGTACTTGTTAAGTTACATATTAAAACATATGCTAATTTGTTTTGTTATGATATTGTCACCATTGATCTCTTTATTTCGTTCGGAAAACTCCGACAAAAAATCTATGTTCCGCTTTTCATTAAACGAAAATGTGATTAGGGCTCAAAAATTATTTCATATAGGAAAATGTTATGTATATTATTTTGAAGTAAATAAAAAGTCGAATGCAGAAGACGTGACCGCGGTGCTGACGTAATACGCCTCACGTCATCATAAAATGGCCGCGTTTTCAAGATTTGATTTTGGCGGTCCACAGTTACCGCGGGGTGTAGTGAGGCGGATAGATATCTTACAGGGACAACTGAAGTGAAATTTGATTTATTTATTTGATTTCAACAGTAAACACTAGAAGAAGTGGTGATTTTTTAAAACTACTGAAGGATTTGTGACTGAAAACATTAAATTTTCGGCATACATTACAAACATATATATGACTAATAAGTGGGCAAAACCCTATAGAAAAGTATTCAGGAGACATTAGACTCAATAACGGATTGAATAATGTTATTGCACTTACGTCCGACTAACTACTTTTTCACGGTTTGCGGACACGTCGAAGTGCCGGAATTTTGTCCAGCAGGAGTTATTTTAGAGCCTCCGTGGCACAGGCGGCAGCGCACCGGCCTCTCACCACTGGGTTCCGTGGTTCAAATCCCGGTCACTCCATGTGAGATTTGTGCTGGACAAATTGGAGGTGGGACACGTTTTTCTCCGGGTACTCCTGTTTTCCCTGTCATTTTTCATTCCAGCAACACTCTCCAATATCATTTCATTTCACCTGTCATTCATTAATCATTGCCCCAGAGGAGTGCGACAGGCTTCGGCAGCGGCACAGTTCGTATCCTCGCCGCTAGATGGGGGCTTCATTCATTCCATTCCTGACCCGGTCGAATGACTGGAAATAGGCTGTGTATTGTAATTTTCAGGAGTTATTTTACGTGCCAGTAAATCTGCCGACACGAGGTTGTCGTATTTGAGCAGCTTCAGATAACACCGGACTGAGCCAGGGTCGAGCCTGCCAAGTTGTTATTGTTGTTGTTGTTGTTGTTGATGATGATGATAATGCTTGCTGTTTATAGGGGCCTAACATCTCGGTCATCGGCTCCTAATGGTATGAAATGAGACGAAAAGAAACGACAAATTAAAAGCCCAGAAACATCCACTGATCACAATTCAAAACTTGAGGACGAAGAGTGAATGGATGGATGGATGGATGGATGGATGGATGGATGGATGGATGGATGGATGGATGGATGGATGGATGGATGGATATGAGTTTAAAACGATCAGTGGAACCGACCCACAGTGCCTCACATGCGCAGAAGCTTGCGTAGAACAATAGTATTACTGACCAAGGAACAGCTTCTATAGCACAATACTGAATCGATGATACTTGTAGTCGAAAGGGGTTCAAAATCCAAGTCAGCGGCCCCTCACAATGGTACTTATCGCTAGGAAAGTAGAACCATGTTATTTGTCATGTTACGGTACTAATCAAGGGTACGTAGACTCGCGGTATTCCACACATTATGGTACTACTCACAGGTAATGAAATTCGGACATGTATTACAGGCCTACGCTGTATCGTACATTGCGGCGGCATTTACAGGCAACGCAAACCTATGGTGTTCATCATATAAGGGTACTAACCACAGGAACTTGTACTATCCCGTGGTGTTCCTCACATAGTGGGTACTAATAATAGGCAAGCCAGAACCATGGGTTCCCTCATCCCATGGTGTCGTTCATATAGTGCTACTAATCACAAACCTATTTAGTACCTAACACAGTGGTAATACGCGCAAGTGAAAGCGACCCATGGTGTTCCCCGCGTGGTGGTACTAATCACAAATAGTTTCATGGTTCTAATTTGATCATCCCTTGGTCGCCCCTTTTACTCGCCTCTTACGACAGGCAGGGGATACCGTGGGTGAATTCTTCGTCTGCGTTCCAATCCCACAGGGGGTCCTGCCAAGGTGGCATCAAAAGGCCAGTGCCTAAACCATCTGAGCCACTCACCCCAACAGATATAAGGGATCGAATAAGGCCAAAGTGTGCATTTTGTGGGGAATGAACAAGACGGCTGCGGGAGTGTCGCGAACTTGAACCTGCAGTGCTGGCAACTTATAAGAACAAATGATAGGCCTATAACAAGCGACATCATATCTCTTACTTTTAAGATTATTCAATATCGTTCAATAACATTTTGCCATTTACTACAAGTTGCTCAAAAGTGCACATAAAACTAGGAGAACATGTCAGCATGTTTATCATTATAATACACAATAAACTTTCCAGAAGCCTCCGTGGCTCAGGCGGCAGCGCACCAGCCTCTCACCGTTGGGTTCCGTGGTTCAAACCTCGGACACTCCATGTGAGATTTGTGCTGGACAAAGCGGAGGCGGGACAGGTTTTTTTCCGGGTACTCCGGTTTTCCCTGTCATTTCTCATTCCAGCAACACTCCACTATCATTTCAGGTTATCTAATCAGTCATTAATCAATGCCCCAGAGGAATGTGACAGGCCTCGGCTGTCGGCACAGTTCATATCCTCGCCGCTTCATTCATTCCATCCTTGACCTGGTCAATGACTGGAAAACAGGTTGTAGGTTTTCATTTTCATACAATAGACTTTCCACTTAAATAACTCCAGCGGCTATACAGATTATCATGTCTTCGTTTTTAGAAATTACACAGAAACGAGCCTGTTGTTATTTACTTTTATTGTTGTTCCCTTTGATGAGTCCCAAAAGTCTATGTGTATTAAGTCGTTTATCTTTTAATCGGAAGTCGTGAAGTTCAATTCTAAGTTTTAAGGAACAAAAGAGTACGCTTTGTTCTCTGTCTGCTCTCCTTTGATTTGTTTGCCTTTCTACTCTGTATCGATTTTATTTCCTTCGCTTTTCTTTGATTAGTTTTTCTCTGCTCAGTTGAACTGAAAATATTACCATGTCTTGCTTTGTGCTGTATGATTTGACGCATAGTTCTAAAGATACAGCCATGCTGCAACCCCAGCACAACTCAGTCTGTGGCCACAATAAAATTACTAGCTGATATATTTAATTAAACGGTAACATTCTTATACCGTCATTTTCCAATCTGTTTACGCCGCATGGACTCAGATGGGTCTTACGGCGACGATGTGATGGGAAAGGGCTAGGAGAGGTATGGAAGCGGCCGTGGCTTTTGCTTGGTGTGAAAATCTCTAGTAAACTATAAAAAAATGCAGTCAAACGGAAGAATAGGAACACTGAAAAATAGAGATAAAAATGCAAAGCAAAACTAGAAGAATGAAATCATACAAACTGGTAATACAGAGAAAACTTCAGTTTACAAGAACGTATCACAACTTGGTTTGGATTATAGAGTAAATATCCACAATGAATATATTAGTTGTAGGACTGTTAATATCCTTACCTATTAATAATTAACATTAACATAATGTAGTCCGGCTGCGTGGCTAAATGGTTAAAATACTGCTTTTTCTCCAAGCGATCCAGGATTCAACCCCGGACGGGTCAAGGATTTTGACCTTAATTGGTAAATTCTCTTAGCTCGGTGGCTGGCTGTTTGTGTTGTGCATCGCACATGTGGATTTGGCTCTGTTTTACGGCCGGATGCCCTTCCTGACGCCAACCCTGTATGGAGGGATGTAATCACTATTGCGTGTTTCTGTGGTGGTTGGTAGTGTGGTATGTTGTCTGAATATGAAGAGGAGAGTGTTAAGACGGACACACATACCCAGTCCACGAGCCAGAAGAATTAATCAGAAGCGAAAATCTCCGACCCGGCTGGGAATCGAACCCGCGACCCTCTGGGCCGAAGGCCAGTACGCTGACCATTCAGCCAACGAGTCAGACTGTTCGTGTCGTCTACATTAATTAAAATTCATCTTAAATAGGGCTCCATTCTCACTGGCACGCAGGTTGCCTACATGCCGTCAACCAGGCCTCAACGGAGGCCATACGCTATTATTATTATTATTATTATTATTATTATTATTATTATTATTATTATTATTATTATTAACACAATGCAATAGTCTTTCTTTTTTAACCCATTTACCCTCCAGGGTTTTTCCATTGGACTCAGCGATGGATTGCACATCTAGCTTCGGGGGATGAAAATGGGGAAAAGGGCCAGTATATAGCCCAGGCCTTAATTTAGGTACCACCGCAGCACTTGCCTGAAGGAGAAGTGGGAAACCACAGAAAACACATCGAGGATGGTTGAGGTGGGAATTGAACCCCACTCTACTCAGTTGACCTCCTGAGGCTGAGTGGACCCCGCTCCAGCTTTCGTACTTCTTTACAAATTTCGTAGCAGAGCCGGGAATCGAATCCGGTCCTCCAGGGTTGACAGCTAATCACACTAACCACTACACCAGAGAGGCGGACATAATGTAATAGTACTAGGATACAGTAAGAGCGACGCACTGTATTTGGTTTAAATAAATCCTGCTGTGTGCAATAAATAAATAAATAAATAAATAAATAAATAAATAAATAAATAAATAAATAAATAAATAAATAAATAAATAAATAAATAAATAAATAAATAAATATTTACTTTGCTATTTTGCTTTACGTCGCACCGACACAGATAGGTCTTATGACGACGATGGGACAGGAAAGGCCTAGGAATGGGAAGGAAGCGGCCGTGGCCCTAATTAAGGTACAGCCCCAGCATTTGCCTGGTGTGAAAATGGGAAACAACGGAAAGCCATCTTCAGAGCTACCGACAGTGGGGTTCGAACCCACTATCTCCTGAATGCGAACTCACAGCTGCGCGCTCCTAACCGCACGGCCAACTAGCCCGGTTAAATAAATAAATCAACAAATAAATAAAATGTAAAATAGCTCCTTCATTGGTGTCAACTGCTATTTCAAGACAGAAAACAACGGAGTTATTAGCCCGTGAGTGACGAAAGGAGCCACCAGCTTTATTTCAGATTCTAGACTATTTATGATAGCATGAACATGCGTTATTCTTTGAAACAATGAAAGACATCTGTATATATTTCTCTTCAAATTCCTGAAATCAGTTAGTAAAAGTATACATTCCAAGGGAATCACTAGCAGTACCAGGCATCGCCCTCTGCAGCATGCTGGGGGAATCTGATATCTT
Source organism: Anabrus simplex (assembly GCF_040414725.1). Lineage (NCBI taxonomy): Eukaryota > Metazoa > Arthropoda > Insecta > Orthoptera > Tettigoniidae > Anabrus > Anabrus simplex. The sequence continues at coordinate 32,957,060 of NC_090273.1, forward strand.
GTCATAAAATCTTCAAACAACCCTAAAAGAACAACAAGTCGGGAGAGTATAAACAAGCAAGAAAAGCGATCGTTTGCGATATAAAAGAAAGAAAAAAAATTTGAAAGAAAATATTGAAATACAAATGTTGAAGTCAATGTTAAGAAGTAGAAATGGGGAGGATGTTGTATTCTCTGTCAGATGGGCTTACGGGATTACTGCATCGGTTCAATCCCGGCGAAATAAGGCAGCCCAAGAGTAAAAATCTCCTGAGCGAGCACTTTTTCCCTTTCCTGGATGGTCTCCGGATGACGGCAAATCACAGGAAGCCTCCCAAGTTAACGTCACGACTGATTGATTTCAGAATTTAGCATTTAAGATAAAAGGTTAAAAAACAAGATCATCTAAATTCCACACCTTACAAAGTACGAAGTATGATGTTACACACTTTCAGGGATGAGCGGAAAATGGATCATTTTGAGATAAGAAACCATATTCCGGAAACGACCGAGTCGAAAGTTAGGTAAAATTCTACTCATTTAAGTCACTTTACCTGCTCAAGTTTCACAAGCTGCTCCACGTAGCGTACAGTACATTCGAAGGTATCCTTTTTTTTTTTTGCTATTTGCTTTACGTCACACCGACACAGATATGTCTTATGGCGACGATGGGATAGGAAAGGCCTAGGAACTGGAAGGAAGCGGCCGTGGCCTTAATTAAGGTACAGCCCCGGCATTTGCCTGGTGTGAAAATGGGAAACCACGGAAAACCATCTTCAGGGCTGCCGACAGTGGGGCTCGAACCCACTATCTCCCGATTACTGGATACTGGCCGCACTTAAGCGACTGCAGCTATCGAGCTCGGTTGTAAGGTATCAGACCGATCCTTGCATGAACTTTTGGCTACCGGCCGCAGTGGTGTAGTGGATACGACATTGGTCTACTAATCCGAAGTTAACGGGCTCAAACCCGACTGAGGTCAGTGTCTTTTAAGGGTGTTTAAAGGTGACAACCCCATGTCGTTGGTTTCCGGCACGTTAAAGAACTACTGCAGGACGAAATTTCGACACCCCGGCGTCTGTTGAGAACAGGCGGACGTTCAAAAACTTTGATTATTAATATATTTTGACTCGAAAGCTTCCGGAATTCGGTTCCGTATCTCAAATTGATCCATTTGCTGCCCTCTATCACCCCTGAAAATTTGTAACATACATGGTGTATCCGTCATGATAAGAGTTATTATCGGAAAAATGCTCTTGATTTTTTGTACAAATATGAGAATATTTTTGGAATAACTCACAACTTCCATTGACAGAAAGCATAAATTATGAGACAACACTGTGTGTATATTAAAAATAAGAGCCGAACTGAGTAGCTCCGACGGAATAGGGCTGGCCTTCTGAGCCCAACTAGGCAGGTTCGATCATGGCTCAGTCCGATGATATTTGAAATACATCAGTCTCGAATCGGTAGGTTGTCTGGCACATAAAAGAACCCCTGCGGGACAAAATTCCGGTACCTCTAAAACCGTAAAAGTAGCTGGTGGGGCATAAAAACCAATAACATTATTATTATTATTATTATTATTATTATTATTATTATTATTATTATTATTATTATTATGATTATTATTATTATTATTATTATTTGCGAATTTACCACCTTGGATCAAGCTTCAATTTCATTTCTTCTTTGTCTGAAGTTTCCTCTTCCTCCAGTACTCCTTCATATTTACGCTATGCTGTTTCTTCTGTTTATCCTTCTGGGCTCTTCCCATCTTTGCAGTACTTTTGACTTGAAACCCTTCCAAATTTTGAATCATGATGCGAAATATATTCCTGTCTAACATCTAAACTTTCTGGATGTTGGACTTCTCTAGATCCTTACGAACTTCCTTAATCCAGATCGCCGTGTCTTCTTGTTCCACGGGTAGTCGAATAATTCTTCGGTTAGTCTGGTTTCGTCCATTCTGTACAAATGTCCGAGAAATAATAACCTTCTCTTTTTCATGGTCTCTGAAATTTTCTTCACATTTTTTTAGACTTCATCGTTGTTCAGAAGTTTTCAGCCGGTTTCAGTCTAAATTGGGTCCAAGACTTCCCGTATTATTATTCTTTCTAGGATCTCGGGCTTTTCCAGCTTGTAATTCATCGAGAGGCATTCACTGCCATACAGACATTCTGTTTTTACCAAAGTGTTGTAATGCCTTATTTTGGCATTCCATGACATGCATGTCTTGTAGTAGATGTTTTTAGTTAGTCTATAAGCTCTTTACGTTTTTCGTCTACAGCAGTTTTCTATAGACCGTTCTTTTGTATGATTTCACCGAGGTATTTGAACTTTTTAACCCTCTGTATCCGTCCGATCTCTCTTTCAAGGAATTGTGGTCCATGTTTGTGGATCATCATGAACTTTGTTTACTCTTTCGAGATGCTAAGTCCCGTCTTGCTAGCGATCTTTTCTAGGAGGTTGATCTGTATGGCCGCTTCCTGTAGGTTTTCTAAAAGTATCACAAGATCATCAGCGAAAGCCAAGCAGTTGACTTTGATTCCTCCCGATTTTCTTCCTAAGCAGATCGGGGTTATTCATTATTATTATTATTATTCTTATTCTTATTCTTATTCTTCTTATTCTTCTTCTTATTATTATTAAAAACTAGCTGTAGTGCCTGACTTTGCTCGGCCACTTTCTTTTAATTTTAAATTTTAGAAATTGTATTAACTATTTGAAGTATTTTGATTTGTAGATTTCTTTATTGTGACGTTGACTGATACTTTACTATGTTGTAAATTTGAACTTGTTGTTATGTGTTTAATTTTAAGTTTTGAAGCACTAGTCTTCTGAGCTCAACATGGCAAGTTCGAACCTGCCTCAGTCCAGTAGTACTTGAAATACATCAGACTCGTGTCGGTAGATTTACTGGCACGTAAAATAACCCTTGTGAGACAAAATTCCAGCACCTCCGAGTCTCCGAAAGCCGAAATAAGAGTTAATAGGACGTTAAAAGCAGTAACATTATTATTCTAATATTATATTCTTTCAGTGAAGTGACTGAATCATCCTCGTCCTTCTGGCGCATGCAGTGACATTCCCTCCATCTATAAGCACGAGATAGGACTTCTATCGCACAGTCTGGGGAGTAACATGTAAAAATATTTATCGTGGATGCTTCGTTGTAGGTGGTTCCATGGCATAGGCCTAGACATGATCTGGATGAGGTGAAATATAGCATGCTTGGTTATTTCTCGGTAAAACACCTCTTACCGGGCGAGTTGGCCGTGCGGTTAGGGATTTGAAGCTGTGAGCTTGCATCAGGGAGATTGTGGGTTCGAACCCCCATTGCCGACAGCCCTGATTATGGTTTTCCGTGATTTCCCATTTTCACACCAGGTAAACCTTAAATAAGGACACCGCCACTTCCTTCCCACTCCTAGGCCTTTCCTATCCCATCGTCGCCAGAAGACCTATCTGTGGCGGCGTGACGCAAAGCAAATTTAAGAAATTAAAAAAACTCCTCCTATTAAGTGAGGTGAGATTGTCATTTTGTTGTACGTAGTAATATTACCGCCGGCCCCGCGGTGTAGGGATAGCGTGTCTGCCACTTATCCGGAGTCCCCAGGTTCGATTCCCGGCCAGGTCATGGATTTTTACCTGGACCTGAGGGCTGGTTTGAGGTCCACTCAGTCTACGTAATTACAATTGAGGAGCTATCTGGCTGTGAGATAGAGGCCACGGTCTAGAAAGCCAAGAATAACGGCCGAGAGAAATGGTTGTGCTGACCACACGACACCTCGTAATCTGCAAGCGTTCGGGCTGAAGAGGAGTCGCTTGGCAGGCCAACGCTCTTCAGGGCTGTAGGGCCATGGGGTTTGATTTAGTAATATCGCCTGCCTTGAATTTTTCGCGTACAGAAGCGAATCTTTGATGCATCTCATTCAGTGCAGCGAGGTTGTCATTTTCGAGGAAATATTAAAATCATCTACTGGCTTAAGGCCGAAGCAGTTCTGCTTTTTTTTTTTTTTTTTTTTGGTTATCAAACAATAAAAATGACAACATATGACGAACTTATTTTTTCCTTATAAATGATTGTTCAAGATATGAACAGAATCCTTCAATATTTCTTTTAAAATGTTCATAGGCCGATGACCTTCGATGTTAGGTCCCTTAAAACAACAAGCAACAACAACAACAACAAAATGTTCATATATTGCTGGTCGCAGGTATCTTTTCATAATATCAACAAAAAAAGACAAAGTCACCTCCGTACCGGCCATGAAGACCCTTGCAGGAGTGGAAGGTAAAGACTTCCACCATTGATAACCGCGGCACGTGATGGGGTAGAGTGGTTAGCTCTAGGCCCGGCCGCCTTTGCCCCCAGGAATTAACCTGGTACTCATTTTTGATGTAGGCTGAGTGAACCTCAGGGACATATGCACCTCCGGAAGTGGAAATCTCGTTTCTTAAATTTGACGACTTCCTGACGGGGATTCGAACCCACGTTCTTCCGGGCGAACCGATGATAATATCAACGTGGAATTAAAATTTCGTGTACATAGTTTTAAAACACATTAAAATGCATAAAGTATAATAACATTGTATGTTTAAGTTGATATGGGTTAGAGCATAACACAGGAAACGTTATATTGATTCAAAATCAGAAGAATGACAAGATAACGCACAAAATCCACTTAAGACGTGTTCATGAATCAGTGAAGTTAAAGGGAGTCATTTTGTTCTGTCATTTGTGTTCTCTTGTGACTTGTAATTGAACTGCATTTAATGAAATAGCGTTCAGTATCTGTAATCTTGTTAGGATCCAAAATACAATGCAGAGCTGCTTGGAACAACTGTAGGTATTTGAGCTCAACAGCCAACATCATTTGCAAACAGTCCAAGGCGATATAAATTTTTCGAATAACTATTCTTGGAGTAACGACAACTGATGTTGCTTCATTTGGAAATATCACAAACTTTCAATCATATCCAACCTTTTCAAATAAAATTAAATATTTTATTTCGTAGCTTGTGGTCTCAGGCAACTACCTCGAGATTCCAACATCAACGGCTACGTACCAAAATAGCTGGGTTCATTAAGTATGTCCCAATAACTTACGTGTACAGACTATCTGATTTACTTCTTCTTCTCCTTGCCGTGTTGTCGATCATCATGGCTAGTCTAGAGTTTAAGCCTTCCACGTAGAAAACCGACATCGTGCTCATCTCGAATTATCTTCAGGTTTTTCAACCAGGAGATTCTTCTTCAGCCAGGTCTCCGTTACCATGAGATCTTCTCCTGCATCACAATCTGTAGGATCCTGTACATTTCACACCGCATCAAATATTCAAGGTTCTGCTTCTTGTTGGAAAGGAGTACTTCGGTCTTCTTCCCATCACCTCAATATTCCTTTGCGTTATGCTGCTGACATTGCTCGCAACAACTTTAAAACAGTGAAAGTTTGGAAAGACCGCTGGGAATCTTCAACAGACTTAACCCTTCACAACATGGTTTCTGGTGCGCAAATTGCTAGTGGATTTCATCTACCGATCAGGCAGTGGGTTACACTTAACAGAGTTCGGACAGGCCATGGAAGATGTAGAGACTCACTCTACAAATGGAACTGCATAACGTCACCGGAATGCGACGGCAAACCATCCCTCACATCGTCGGTAGCTGCAAGCTACGTGTCTATTCGGGTAGCTGGGCTGATTTCTTGATTCCATCAGGGGCAGTATTAGAGTGGATTGGATGTTCTGTTTTGTAAATATTTTTCCTTCTTATTATATTATATTCAATTGTATATATGTACCTTTATGTACCATTTATGCTATACGTTAAATAATAATCCAGGCTCCTTCAGTTCACGAGATACGTAACATCCGCCGACAGACCTACCTCTCGAAGGATTCTTGCACGGGGTCTGAGTTAGAGTCCACAATCCCATTCCATACAATAGTGTGAGAAATACAGCGGAACATCGATATCTCGAACCTCCATTACTCGATATTTTTAGTGTCTCGAAGTAACTTAAACTTCCCGGCCGTTTGTCCAATTCTTCACGTGGATCTATTTCTCGAAGCAAACATTTCCTCCCTCGAAGCAAAAAATACTCTGTAATTCGAATTTTGTACAACATTAACTGTGCTATACGACATTGTAGTTTGTTAGGAACAGTTAACGACTAAAAAAAGATTTACAGTGATGCTGGGAGCTAATATGACGGGAACCGAGAAATAAACTTCTAAAGCTCGGAAAATTAGCGAAGCCTCGCTGTTTCTCGCGTGTGAATTAATTACCGATCACGTGTGAAAGCAACGCCCTAAGTCGCAGATGACAAGTTCCATGTACGAATCTCGGCTGTGTGGTATGGACGAAAAGTTTCAATGTGAAGGGAGGAACAAATAGAAGAGACTAACGGATTTTTCCAAAGGTGTTAACGGAGGTATGTTTCTTGTTTCTCCACTGTATCCTGTTTTATAAAAGGTTACTACCCTATAATAAGTGGTGCTGTAAAATAGTTTGTATATTTTAAATACTGTTAAACACAATGTACACTGACTGACAGAGCAAATGCAACACCAAGAAGGAGTGGTCAGAACTTTATGCCAACTGCAGGGTAGACTGACGTCACTGAGGTATGCTCATGATGTGAAATGCGCCGCTGTGCTGCGCACGTAGCGAACGATAAATGGGACACGGCGTTGGCGAATGGCCCACTTCGTACCGTGATTTCTCAGCCGACAGTCATTGTAGAACGTGTTGTCGTGTGCCACAGGACACGTGTATAGCTAAGAATGCCAGGCCGCCGTCAACGGAGGCATTTCCAGCAGACAGACGACTTTACGAGGGGTATGGTGATCGGGCTGAGAAGGGCAGGTTGGTCGCTTCGTCAAATCGCAGCCCATACCCATAGGGATGTGTCCACAGTGCAGCGCCTGTGGCGAAGATGGTTGGCGCAGGGACATGTGACACGTGCGAGGGGTCCAGGCGCAGCCCGAGTGACGTCAGCACGCGAGGATCGGCGCATCCGCCGCCAAGCGGTGGCAGCCCCGCACGCCACGTCAACTGCCATTCTTCAGCATGTGCAAGACACCCTGGCTGTTCCAATATCGACCAGAACAATTTCCCGTCGATTGGTTGAAGGAGGCCTGCACTCCCGGCGTCCGCTCAGAAGACTACCATTGACTCCACAGCATAGACGTGCACGCCTGGCATGGTGCCGGGCTAGAGCGACTTGGATGAGGGAATGGCGGAACGTCGTGTTCTCCGATGAGTCACGCTTCTGTTCTGTCAGTGATAGTCACCGCAGACAAGTGTGGCGTCGGCGTGGAGAAAGGTCAAATCCGGCAGTAACTGTGGAGCGCCCTACCACTAGACAACGCGGCATCATGGTTTGGGGCGCTATTGCGTATGATTCCACGTCGCCTCTAGTGCGTATTCAAGGCACGTTAAATGCCCACCGCTACGTGCAGCATGTGCTGCGGTCGGTGGCACTCCCGTACCTTCAGGGGCTGCCCAATGCTCTGTTTCAGCAGGATAATGCCCGCCCACACACTGCTCGCATCTCCCAACAGGCTCTACGAGGTGTACAGATGCTTCCGTGGCCAGCGTACTCTCCGGATCTCTCACCAATCGAACACGTGTGGGATCTCATTGGACGCCGTTTGCAAACTCTGCCCCAGCCTCGTACGGACGACCAACTGTGGCAAATGGTTGACAGAGAATGGAGAACCATCCCTCAGGACACCATCCGCACTCTTATTGACTCTGTACCTCGACGTGTTTCTGCGTGCATCGCCGCTCGCGGTGGTCCTACATCCTACTGAGTCGATGCCGTGCGCATTGTGTAACCTGCATATCGGTTTGAAATAAACATCAATTATTCGTCCGTGCCGTCTCTGTTTTTTCCCCAACTTTCATCCCTTTCGAACCACTCCTTCTTGGTGTTGCATTTGCTCTGTCAGTCAGTGTATTCAGTTAGATGATGATGATGCTTGTTGTTTAAAGGGGCCTAACATCGAGGTCATCGGCCCCTAATGGTACGAAATGGAAGAACAAAAATGTCAAATTCATCCACTGACCAAACAAAATAATAATGTCATGAAGAATGAATAGATGGACATGAACCCAACAAAAAAAAAAGAAAAGAACAAGGAAAGAAACAAACAAAATACAGTGGATCAGACTCAAACAAAGATCATACATAATTGATTACTGACCAAGGGACCACTCATAAAGCACGATGATGCTTGATGTCTAAAGGGGTGCAAAATCCATGTCTAAGCCCTCACAGAATGGTACATGTCGCGAGTAAAGTAGAACCATGATATTTGTCATGTTGGGGTACTAATCAAAAGTAGCGAAACTCACGGTGTTCCACACAAGACGGTACTACTCACAAGTATTGTACTTCGTCCAGGTAACGCAGACCTATGGTGTTTCTCACACAATGGCGCCACTCTTAGCCAACGCAAACCAATGAGTTTCCTCACCTAGGTGTACTAGGCACGGATGCTGGTCCCACGGGCTCCGTGGTGTTCCTCACATAGTGGATATTAATCAAAGCAACGCAGACCCACGGTGTCGCTCATATAGTGGTAAAACTCACAGGCTATGTCCAGACCCGCGGTGGTGCTCACATGGGTTCGACGCACGGGTACTGGAAACCCCCAGGCCAAGCTCATGATTACTACTAAACACAAAACCCATTTCGTAGTGAACATAGTGGTACAACTCGCAATTACAGGCAACCCATGGTGTTCCCCGTGTGATGGTACGGATCAAAAGTAGGTTCATGGTTTTAATTCAATCATCCCTTGGTCGCCCCTTTTAGTCGCCTCTCACGACAGGCAGGGGATACCGTGGGTGTATTATTCGTCAGCCTCCCCCACCTACAGGGTTTGTGTGTTTGGTCCGCGAGAGGTATTTTATTTCCCTCAAGTCCGCCGGCAAGCCGGTTAGGACCCCCCTATCCGCCACCTGGAACGCGCCACGTGGGAGTATCACCTCTCCCCCTGTTACGCCAACGTAGCAGGTTCGTGGGTATTCAGTATAAGGCCGTAGATACATGTGATTCAATTATGTACTATACATGCTCAAAAACGGTATTCTCTATATCTCGAAATTTCGATAATTCGGTAATTCGAGATATCGAAGTTCCACTGTACATAGCCCCTGATCACTCGCACACTCAGATGAAGATTGAGATTGCCGTTGTACATATATAATGTATGTATGTTTAGTCATCAGCCCGACGGCTGGTTGGATCCTCAACAGCTCCGCCATCAGCTGTCATAGATGGCCTAGGCATCACTGAAGAGGCGTACTAGGGAAATGAGGAGTGAGGTAGTTTCCCGCTGCTTTCCTCACTGAGCCAGAAGTTGCTATTACATATCAGTCTGCCAAGCCCACTGAAATGCATGCACCAACCGACCCTATGAGCAATAGTTTCACACCATTCATAGCAGGGACTGGCTGCATAAGGAATGGCATTACTAGCATCGCTCATACCTCAGTCACTTTCATATTAGCAAAGCCAAGGATAAGACAGAGATAGATCAATGAAAGTAACAAAATTGCTCTAGCCTATACCAGAAGACATAGTGCACTGTAAACACTAGGTCCCGTCAGCAAAGGCACACAGATATACTTAAATATAATAATCTTATCCTATTACAATGTATTACTTAACTGAATATAAATGTGCTTAAAATAATTACTGCTTCTTAAATTTAACATACTTATAATTCGCCACATAATTAAATAGAAATATCCAAAGCATTCATGGTTACGTACTTTACGTCTTACAGAGGGTTAACGCGTTACATATTACAATAGTACACGTTAATGCAACTCATTCTTATCCTTCTTTGGTATCAACATTTTTAATATATAAATGTGGTATTCCTGAACAAAAAGTTACACAATTCACGAAGAGGCACTCAAGTTGATTGAAACCTCTTGGCTTCACTTTCTGACTCCATTACAATCATCTCGACAGTTTGAGAGCTTTGGTAACGACATGAAGTTAAGTTACACTGTAGCAGTTCTTAATTCATTAGCTAACGGCAGTTGATAGTTTCTAGGGCTGTTCTCAATTTAATAGTTAACAAGAATCGATAGTTCTGGGACATTATAATAGAAAGTCAGTTTGTCAGGCTCAAACAGAGAGTGAATGTAAGAAGACTGGTCTTCGGATCGCTGAAAAATTTTTATGAACCAGAGAAAGAGCATGCCCTCTCTTCAGTTCTGTCTGTAAGATTTAAAATATTTAAAGGAGAGTAGAAACACAAATAAGTACTGTATTTAGATTTGCATTCCAAAAAAAATCAATAATTTCTTAATGAAATGGATATTTTTAATATAATACGTGATCGAAACCCTCCCTCAAGTATTAAGTCTCTACACGCACAATGAAACTCTAGTTGATGCCAGTCACCACATTATTATTTCCATCCTGGCTAAGAGCTTGAAAGATGCAGGCAGGGTCGTCTTTGAAGACGTTCACGGCACCCCCACTGCCGGCATATCACTTTGGACGACATAAATAAAAAGTGGATGTATAATCGACCCAGTCGGCAGATTCGAGACTGACACGATAAAACCAGTAAGTCGAAAAATGGGAAAATAATATATAGACTTCGATCCGTCGATCTTTTCTTCTTTTCCTAACGATCGTGACATTTGATAATCGTGATCTTTGAATACGTTTCCATCCTTCACTGTCTTCTACCAAACGGATTGCTTGCATCTTGGTGGCAAGTTGAAAAGTCCTCTCAGTTTTAATTATTATGTTCATGGAGCCTCGTGGAGATCATATAAGTACTTAGATGTTAATATGAGGAAAGATCTTCATTGAGGTAATCACATTAAAGAAGTTATAAATAAAAGTACAGATCTCTTGTTATGGTTATGGGAGTATTTAGAGGTTGTAGTAAGGATGTAAAAGAGAGAGCATGTAAGTCTCAGTCAAGTAGACCCTAATTACAGTGGTTCCAGTGCATGCGACTCACACCAGGATCTCTCGATACGAGAACTGGAGGGGATCCAAAGGAAAGCAGCACGATTTGTTTTGGGTGATTTGGGACAAAATAGTGTTAAGAAAATGTTGCAAACTATGATCTGAGAAGACTTGGGAGTAAGGAGACGAGCTGCTCGACTAGGCGGTATGTTCCGAGCTGTCATTAGAGGGATGGCGAGTAATGACACTAATAGATGAAGAACCTTGAGTGAAGCTTAAAAAGTGAGGAAATATCGTAATACGAAGATAAACTTCGAATTGAAGAGCACAAATTGGGGCAAACACTGATTTATAAGAAGAGGAGTTAGGGGATGGAATAGTTTGATACGGAATCTGCCACTTTGACGACAGTCCTAAATGTAGATCATTGATGACTGAGTGAAGTTTTGTGCATTCTGTCCACCTCGTCCACCTCAAAAACCTTGAGCTTGAAAGACTTATGATCTTACGTCTTCCTCGAATTGTACAAGAGAATCCACTCTGTTGTCCTCCCTAATGGGATCAATCAGGATACTGAGACATAATCGACTTGCATCTTCATGTTAACGCACTCTATGTGCTGTAAGTTACAAATCTCTCTCTTTGGTATTTATATTTGACTTGCTTTATTCATGACCGTCAAATAAACTTGCTGTGGTATTCAAAATATATCTTCAACGTCTTAGGTCGTTGATTTACAGAATTGAACAGTATATATCGAACAGATGCTAAGAACAGAACAGAAAAGGGCGAACTACACACAAATGTGATTCGTACCCATACAATTCTGTTGTTCTCACAGCAGGTTTCCGGCTTCCAGCTATTTACCTTGAACGGGCGACCCCTCCTGAACATTATCAGGTCTCACCTTTCACTTCGCTTCGCTTCGCACGCACCAGTCCCTCGTCCCAGCAGGCAAGTACGAACACACGTCTGTTGACTATCACAACGAAGACGGCTGAACTCTTGGCTTGACTCCAGACAAGGACAATAATTCATACAATCAATTCCTGTGACTGCTTCACACACCAATGTACTTAAAACATATAACACAACAAGATAATAACACATAAAAACTCAGCGTCAACCACAAAATAGTGACAAGAACACTCAGTTCTAATACTGCTCTGTTCCAACACTTCAACACACTACTACTGTTTGCGTCGAGCCTGCTTGCATATACCTGGTGATGAGGTTCTGGTACATTTGGGGAGCGGCCAAGATACGAACATTCTACTTTTGCCTTCGAGAAAAAACGAGACACCAGACAGGAAGCACCATACAAAGAAAGGTCATCACGTACCCTCAGGGTGGCCGGGAGATAACCGGCCAGACCTCCTCACCCTTCCACGAAATATCGCAACGAGATTCCGGAGGGCTGGCAGTGGTACGAGAGCGTAACAATACCGTGTTGGTTAAAACAATAAGGACACCACTTATAAAGGGGTAAAGTGGTGTCCGTAATAACTGATAATGCAATAATTTTGAATTATTAGTGAAAACGACAGAGAATGAGCAGGCTTTTCGCCAATGAAACTTTGATTGTGGTTGAAAAATAAGAAAGTTGTAGGATTTTTAAAGTTCTAAGTACAGCAAAAATTGTTTCATCTTTTTGAGAAAGGCAACCCCATCATAATAGTAACCGGTAGCACGGGGACACTTTAAATCTGGCGTATCAATGAACCTCATAAAACTTATTAAACGTGTAGCCTAAAAAATTGGGGCAGAATGTGAAGGTGAATGAGTGTGTCATAATTATTCGAAATATTCAAGAGTCTCCAATTTTGTAGGGTCTGTTAAAAGAGATATATCTGATGCCAGCGCTTACTTGTTGTTCCCAAATGCCCTTTCCTGTCTAAACAAACGTGTATGAAACAGGCCGTGACCTCAGAACTTCGTGGCAAACGCAGAGTGAAAAGGCCTTACAATGTGTTCCAAGTGTCACATGAAATAGAATAAGCAGTAGTTCATAGACTGGCATTGTAAAGTACCCAGGTACAGTAGAGTTGTTTAAGGTGTTCGACTTGGAAGGAGCGGCGGCATCCGGGCTTTAGATAGCTGTTGATATACACGAGCTGGGAAAGTCTGCATAGCGCGGTTATACGCTCGCAGTTTATGTTGCTTGGTGACATTTATGATTGTTATGTCCGGGGGTATGCAAGTTCAGAGATAAGGAAAGGAAGAGATGTCTGTAATTAGCTCGGAGAGAGAGAGAGAGAACCAAGTATGTAAGCAAAGCTTTCTCCTTTCCACACTCATCATAATGTTCATTTGCATGTACAGCCTCTGTCGTAATGGAAATGAAACCACTAAAATAATGTAGGATGAAACCGAACATCCTAAATGTCTACTGCAGCCGTATGTTCAACATAACATAACATAACATAACATAACATAACATAACATAACATAACATAACATAACATAACATAACATAACATAACATAACATAACATAACATAACATAACATAACATAACATAACATAACATAACATAACATAACATAACATAACATAACATAACATAACATAACATAACATAACATAACATAACATAACATAACATAACATAACATAACATAACATAACATAACATAACATAACATAACATAACATAACATAACATAACATAACATAACATAACATAACATAACATAACATAACATAACATAACATAACATAACATAACATAACATAACATAACATAACATAACATAACATAACATAACATAACATAACATAACATAACATAACATAACATAACATAACATAACATAACATAACATAACATAACATAACATAACATAACATAACATAACATAACATAACATAACATAACATAACATAACATAACCATAAACATAAACCTAACCCAACCTAACCTAAGCTAACCTAGCATACCATAGCATAACGTAAACATAACATACAATATAATAATAATAATAATAATAATAATAATAATAATAATAATAATAATAATAATAATAATAGCAAAGCAAAGTAAAGTCATCTCTGTACAGGCCATGAAGGCCCTTGGACGGGTGGAAGGTAAAGGCCTCCACTATTCGTTACCTCGGCACTTGATGGGGTAGAGTGGTTGGCTCTACGCCTGGCCGCCTTTACCCCAGAATTAATCTGGTACTCATTTTTGGTGTAGGCTGAGTGAACTTCAGGGCCATATGCACCTCCGGAAGTGGTACTCTCGTTTCTTAAATTTTACGACTTCCCGACGGGGATTCGAACCCACGTCCTTCCAGGAGAACCAAGCACGCCTTTACTGCCTCGGCCAGGCAACCTCTATTAATAATAATAATAATAATAATAATAATAATAATAATAATAATAATAATAATAATAATAATAATAACCTACCCAGAGAGTTAGTTTGCGTGGGGTTTAGCTCCGAACTTAGTAACCCTGCGTGAGATACCAAAAATAGTCATCACAACACAGTCATAAAACCAACAGTCCTGTACGCAAGTGAAATATTGGCACTTAACAGAAAGCAAGAACTTGGAAGAATCAAAAAAGAAGACAGGAAGATCATTAGGAAAATCTTAGGAGCAAGATACACCCCAGAAGGTTACAGGTTATAATCAATAAAAGTAACAGAAAAGTTCTAAAACATCGAAATTGATATTAGGAAAAGACGAATGAAATTCTTTGGCCATCTGACTGGATTACCAGAAAATCGATTGACAAAAATGATTATAGATTATGTAACGTTGCTTAAGAACTCAACACCCTGGCTTAACGAATTTCGAAAGGACCTCAAAAACGCAAATATAAGTTCAACATACACCTAGAAAGAGACGTCTTTATATAAAAAGTAAACAACTGGGAAGTTGCATCAGAGCAACCACAACAAAAAACAGTACAGACCAAAATGGTCGGCAGAACGTAACCAAGCATTCTAGGAAAGAATGAAAACCTATTGGAAAAACAATGATAACCCACAGAAGAAATGGTTGAGTTATTTGATTAACGTCTTCCAATATTAGGAGAATTCACTGCTGCGACTACTACTACTAATAATAACAATAATGATAATAATAAACGGCTACACATTTCACTTGAGAAAAAACAATACATCAAAAAAATCAGGGAATCTCCTTGTACACTGCACCTGGAGCAAGGAATGATCAACAAGTTTAAGTACCTGGGAGAATGGCTGGACACTAATCTCTCCGAAGGAGTAACATTATCAACTCGAGTTAAGCTAGAAATGGCCTACCAACTGACGAAGAATACCTATAATAAAAAGTCTCTCTCTCGTAATACTAAGATGAAGCACTACCGGACAGTCATCCGCCCTGAACCCTTATATGCTTCAGAATGTCTAATATTGAATAGGAAGGGACTCACGGACAAGCCCGAAAACCAGGAGCGAAAAATATTGAGGAAGATATCTGGACCAGTCAAGGAAGGCAATGAATACAAAAAGCGACCCAACCAAGAGCTCTACAAATACTGTGAAAAAAGCACGGACGTGGCCAGGAAGAGACACGTAGCATTTTATAGACATGTCTACAGGATGCGTCATGTCAGACTGACCAACCAGCTTCTCCTCTACTGGCAAAAGAGGAAGACTAAGTCACCGTGGCTGATGGAAGTAAACACATATCTGCAGGAACTGGGAGGAACAGAAAGAGACTTAAAAGACAGGACTCTTTTAGGAGGATGCTTAAACAAACGAGGTTCCAGAACAAACCACCGGAAAGGAAGGCAGATACCCTCTGGACAGAGGAGAGGAAAGAAGAACACAGCCAGAGGATGCGCAATTACTGGGCAACCATCAAATCCCACCCCAAAGGCAATAGTTGAATATCGTGGTTCTTAGTCGGCCTATACAAGACAAGAAGAAGGAAGGTTGTGGATCGGCTAGTCATCTGTTGATGTATGTGTATGTTCAGTCGTCAGCCCTAAGGCTGGTTGGATCCCCAACAGCTCTGCCATCAGCTGTCATAGATGGCCTAGGCATCACTGAAGAGGCGTACTACGGAAATGAGGAGTGAGGTAGTTTCCCGTTGCTTTCTTCACCGAGCCAGAAGTTCCTATTACATATCCGACAGCCAAGCCCAATGCATGCACTAACCGGCCCTATGAACAATGTTTTCACACCATTCATAGCAGGGACTGGCTGCACAAGGAATGGCATTACTAGCATCACTCATACCGCAGTCACTTTCATATTGTCAAAGCCAAGGATAAGACAGAGACAGATCAGTCAAAGTAACAAAATTGCTCTAGCCCATACCAGAAGACATAGTGCACTGTAAACACTAGGTCCTGCCAGCAAAGGCATCATGGTATTTTACGAAAGAGCTTGCCCACACAGCCTTTTTCATACCATCTAGGTTTATTTTCTTTGCTTTTCATGGCTCGACTTTCCACTAGAATGTAAATCAAACCACAACCCTCTAGAGCTTATGGTTCTTGAGGTGTTAATTATTCACTGATCAATGATTTATAAAATCCTAAAAATTCCCAATGCAACCATTTAAATTCAATTAAATATAATTCGATCCAACCAAATTTAATAAATCGTACACCGAATTAATCAGAAAATTCCAAATAACATTTCTGCATTAAAAAATGGAGGTCCAGAAAGTCAAAAATGAAATCCGAAAGGATTCTTCGCATTGACCATGTTTCACTTCGTATGTTGCGGGCTTCCGGGCTAAGCGGTGGTCACTTGATAAGCAAACGCCCATGGATACTCAAGGACGCGTTATCCTTTTATTTTGTCCTTTGTGATCACCTGTATCAAGGCTGTGTTTCTTATTTATAAGGATGTGACGAAAAATAGAAAGGCTGCTTTCTTATGTTTTGTGAAGGTTAAGTCTTGACATGATTTCCCGGCACAATGGATACCTCAACATTGGTTACGTGATCTACCCATTTCATCTTGAATGTTATACCAGGTGTATGTATAAGTTTTTGACGGTTTTGTGGTAAAGAAAAGACGCAATTTTCAAGGGAAATTAATTTTTTGTTTATTCAAAATATTGGTCATGGGCTTCTACACACTTCGCCCATGTTTCAGGTAAGTTATGAATATCATGCCAGAAAAACTGTTTGTCTATTGCGGCAAATCATTCGTCGAGACATTTTCCAACTTCCTCATTGAAGTGCTGCTCTGCGAGCGCGTTCCTCATTGATGCGAAAAGGTAACAGTCAGATGGCGCCAGATCGGGGCAGTACGGCGGGTGGCGGAAGGATGTCCCATCCAAGCGATTTAAAGGTGTCTTTCGCTGGTTTTGCTATGAGAGACGGCACAATATCATGCAACAAAATCACTTTGCCATGTCTTCTGGCCCATTCCGGTCGTCTTTCGATCAATGCGTTATTTAAATTAATCATTAATCATTAATCATTTGTTAGCGATGGCGTTGTGCATTAACAGTTTCGCCAGACTTCAAGAGTCCATAATACACAATACCTCTACCAGAGCGCGCACTGCCTTTCACACTGAAATCACCACGTTTAAATTGTCTCACGTGTTGTAAACGATGTTCACCATATGTTTTTACCAGCAAACGATGACTTTACACAGCCTTTTACTTTTGATTAAATAAGAAAAGCAATGCGTGTCGCAAATGTTCTTTTTCAGGCACAAACGTAGACATGATCACTGAACGATTCAACACAGACGCTAGTGTTTTACGGACTCAACTTGTGTGTGTTGGTAGGTTAATGACAGACGAACAAACTGACGTACTGTGTGTGTCAAACTCATACGCTGCGTACTGTTCGCTGGTACATACATCCACAATTTAAATGTCTGCAGCTGAACGCCATCCTTCCTACCTACTTCACTTTGCTCACCTCCGATCATAACCCCATTACACGAATTTTCAATTTCACCGTCTGTTGTCCAACCAATCCTTTCGAATACGCTCACATATTAACACAGCCTCCAATACCGTCTCATTACGCCATTCTACAAACAAAGTTCATGCCTGGTTTACGTACCACGACTTCGAAACGGCTTACCAAGCTAGCATTTCCTGCTAGTTCTAAACAGCGTACACAAGGGATTGGGAACGCCATGAAGCAGCAGCAGTAGCAACAGAAAAAGAATAAGAATAAGAAAAAGGTGTTTCTTATGGAAAAATATTACCAAAGTAGCAGACAGCGAGCGCATGAAGAAAGGTACTGTGCAGCATTTGTGGGCTGCAAGAAAGCCAACATCTTCTTCTTTCTTCATTCACGACGTTGTGGTCGCGGAGCCGTTGCTGCTGATCCGTTTGTGTTTGTTGTGGGCCCGAAAAAATATTGTTGTTGTTGTTGCCTAATCAATTGTGGGTCTTCCTCTTCTTCGTTCATCCAGTAGCTGAAGCTCATGAGCTCTTTTGGTTACACAGCTTTCGGCGTGTTCCACGTTCTCGAATAACGTTTCCCTTCGCGCTGAACTTTCACCACGACCTTCTCCTTTACGTGTAACGTGCTTCTAATGCACTCATTTCGGATGTGACCCTTTTTCGAAACTCCTGCTAACATTTTAAGCTTTTTCATAACTCTGGCATTTACACGACGCCTGTAGGGTTCATACGATGTCGAGCATTTCCAAGTATAAGACAGTGCAGGCCTCACCACCGTCAGGTGAGCTTAGGTGGCTTCCTCTTATTACAGAATACCGGGGAATGTTTTTCTCACTTCAGTCAGCTTATGATAATTCTGTCTTTTGCATCGTCATTACATCCACTCAATTTTTCTACCACGGAGCCAAAGTATTTAAAACCGGGAGTGATGTTAACACGGAAGAAAAATTAACCATCCACAAAACTGCTGAAGACAGCGAAGGAGTTCAACGCTCTATCAAGAGATTTTTACAGGCCGGAAGACACGACACTGTCGAGCAGGTGACTGCTAATAACCCACCAGCGAGGCCGGAAGAACATCTACCATGACTATGTGTCACACGCCCACACGTACACTGTGCGCTATGCCAGTTTACGCCCACACCGTCAACCTCTCCTACGCATAGTTTATCACTATAAATGACGTGCTAGGAGCTAACTGAACTAGAAGAGGGTATACTTGTCTGACAGGACTCTACTCCATGGAGGGTCGTTTCTGTATTTGACGGAATAATATTAGGTTCGTGATCCATCACACATTGTTTCCAGATTGTTCCGTAGAGATTCTTTTACTTGCTAATTAATATATCGATAAAAAACACCTCCAAAAACCAACAGTCGGAGCGGAAATCAAGCCCGTCGACTTGCGCTTAAAGGTCGAATGCTCTTTCGTCCAAACTACTCAGCCCAAGAAGAGAATAAGAAGAAGACCATGTTATCAACTAATGTCTTATGAACAGTTACGTGTGAAAATTTTTCTTCCAACATGTAAAATACCGGGCGAGTTGGCCGTGCGGTTAGGGGCGTGCGGCTGTGAACTTTAATCGGGGAGATAGTGGTTTAGAATCCCACTGTCAGCAGTCCTGAAGATGGTTTTCCGTGGTTTCCCATTTTCACACAAGGCACGGCCGCTTCTTTCCAACTCCTAGGCCTTTTCTATCCCATTGTCGCGATAAGACCTATCTGTGTCGGTGCAACTTAAAGCAAATTCAAAAAAAAAATAAAGGAATTTCATAAAAATCACTTCAGACATGTAATAATAATAATAATAATAATAATAATAATAATAATAATAATAATAATAATAATAATAATAATGGTTTTACGTCTCATTGACTACTTTTACAGTTTTCGGAGACGCAGAGATGCCGGAATTTAATCCCGCAGGAGTTATTTTACGTGCCAGTAAATCTACCGACATGAGGCTAATACAAATCGTAAAGGTAAACTTTAAAAATACACCCGAGCAGAGCCGGGCATTAAAGGTACTTGGGATGTAAATAGAGAAGATAGCAATTTTCAGAGAATACACCACAAGCTAAAATCCACCGAGTAGGTAAAACGAAGACTTAATTTAATTTTATTTCAGTTGCTTGGATTCTTGGGACAAGTTCAAATCATAGGCCGGGCCTTAATGTATTAATTGAGTCACCTCTGTTCTACTTATATTTGGGGCAGGTGGTATTAGACCCGTGTTTTTGACCTGATACCGTACAGTTCTAGACATCGCTAACGTGAGTATTCTTTGTATCTGCCATCATCGGATACCTCTCCTTGGAGCTCTATTAATTATCACAGTATACTGGAGAACATTGCACACGCTACGGCTGCAATTTTCGATCCATCTGCTGAAATCAATAGACAGTGACAATAAAAATAAAACAAGCAAATGTATTTAAATACAAATCCTTGGACACTTCCAGGCATCAATACGTTAACTGCAGGTAAATATATATTCTAGCTCGAGGTCGTTATTCAATAGCGAGAAGCGGTAATTCTCGTTAACGGCGACCCGATGTTGCGCTAGGGAAATGTAACGCGATGATTCTGACATGACGAATGTTATTTACTTGAGAAAGACATTAACTAAGCATTGATCGTGCTCGGCTACATATCACCTCTGATACAGAGTGCTCTGTTCCATTGAGAGCAATGTTTCCAGAAACCGAACAGGGGTTAAACAAAAATGGAATACTCCATGCATCACCTGCTATTATAGTATTATTTGAGAAGCGTTGGGATAATATTGGACATCAGCACCTATAGGCCAGTGTGTACAAGTGGCTAGATGGTTATAAATCGTCTTGGTGATACTTTCGCTTAAGGAAAGTTCGTCTTTCAAACAAATACTTTTTTTTTCTATTTGTTTAAAGACGCACTAACAAATCCAACATTTTCGGCAACGGAAGGATGGGAAGGGGCTAAGATTGGGAAGGCAGGTACAGCCGATATATTTGCCTGGTGTAAGAAACATCTTAAGGGCTGCCGATAGTGCCCTTGTGGTGACGAGCGTGCGATGTGTGTTGTACATCTAGACTTGGCCCAGTTTTACGGCCGAATACCCTTTCTGATGACAAACCTATAATATGTAGGGACGTATTCACTAATTGCACCTTTCTCTGGTTACTGGAATTGTAATGTGTTGTATATAAACAGAAGTGTATTAAGAAAATTCCAAACATTCAGTCTCCGAATCTCAGGAATTACACAGATATGACTAAAATTCGGCCCTAAATTGTTTACAAATCTAAATACTAAACATATTTCACTTCAATTTCCAATCATGTCTTCTTCCCCACCTTTGTCAACAAATTAAGTTTGGGATAGTCGGCGTTAAAGTGCATGAGCAGTAAGTGATAGCATAAGCGCACATATTACATTAGGTCACTGCTAGAAATTTTTTCTCTCGAGAAATATGTTAGAATAAAAGCAAGCATCAAGTACCTCCTTGCACGCATGACCACTTGGCTCTGACATTTGCAGAGATATATTTTGGGAAAATATCAGTTAAAACCCCCTACTGTTTATGCAACTCTCCTCACACAATCACAGAGCAGGAGAGGTTATTTGATACTCGTTAGGATTAACATTCCAACCTTTTACTGCATGTCAGCTTCCGTAGCGTAGCGGTTTGCGCTATTAGCTGCCGCCCTCGAAGCCCCGGGGTCGATTCCCGGTACCGCCAGAGATTTTAAAATGCAGGATGTCTGGTATGTGGTTATTACGGTACCTTCATTGAGGGTGTGCCTGATAAGAGCTGCACCACCTCTGAAAGAGGACTTGAGTTTATAATCCGGGTCCTTGACTGAACGCTCAGTGCACAGGTCTTCGGTTGAGAGGATCCCTGGTTCGATTCACGACCGGGTTGAAGATTTTAATCGTGGTTCGTGGACTGGTTGTTTTGTGCCCTCCCCAACATAGCTGCAAGCACACATGGCACTATCCTTCAACACAAGAACACGCAATTTCCCATACAAGCGCATGTCACTCACCCTCGACGGAAGGCTAGAAATAGCCACACGAACTGCTTCTTCTTCTTCTTCTTCTTCTTCTTCTTCATTATTTCCATGTTTTTACCAATTACGGAGGCTGACTGAACTTATTTACCAGATGCATTTTATTTCTTATCTTCCCAGAAAATCTTCGTCCTCTCGATTTGTTTTAGTGTTGAGAATATTTTCTAGCAGATAAAGTAGGGGTCCGCATAATATGAAAAACGTAAAATTAAGCAATTTTCGCAATTGTGTCGAACGTGGAAGGGTTATAATATCGTGTGGCTATTTCTAGCCGAGTGCAGCCCTTGAAAGGCAGACCCTCCGATGAGGGTGGGCGGTATCTGCCATGTGTAGGTTACTGCGTGTTACTGTGGTGGAGGATAGTGTTTTGTGTGCTGTGTGAGTTGCAGGGATTTCGGGGACAGCACAAACACCCAGCTCTTGGGCCACTGGAATTAACCAATGAAGGTTAAAATCCCCGACCCGGCCGAGAATCGAGCCCGGGACCCTCTGAACCGAAGGGCAGTACGCTGACCATTCAGCCAACGAGTCAGACTGTCGAAGGGTTAAAGGGCCCGAAAATCTAGCAAACCGTGAGTTGTGCATAGCTAAACAAGCCTACATGCAGTACAGGAAAGACAGCCTAAAATCGCATGTTTCTTTACTCGTTTTTAATTCAGATCCTAGGCAGATTAACTTATTTTCATAATTCTTTCTGTAATGTGTTACTTGATAAATACCACCAGATTTTTTGATTTTTTCAAAAATGTCCGCACCAAATGTAGGGCTTAAGAGAAACTGTGCTTTGACTCACATCTGCGCTCGTAGTGGCTGAAAAATCAAACTGCTAATCTAATCGACCGGATAACGAAGATTAAGGAAACGATTGTAATTTTTAGGAATATAAAATATATTATCGTATTCACCAACATTCGTAGCTCATATCCCTAGGATATTTTCAACATTGCGTTACTTGCCTGACGGGCTAGAGCTGTGGATGTTTTCTTCCGTTCTTCAATCTATGCAGTGCTGGTTCTCAACTTGGGATTTTCAGCATAGTTATGTTTGTTCTCCAACTATCTAAAGCTAGGTCTGTGCCATATATTTTCACCTGTTATGCTGGCTTTTTGAAGGTCTTTCTTCAATGTCGATTATCGAATTATTCTTGACTGTTTGTGAGGAGACATAATTAAATACCTTTTTAGTAAGTATTCCATTGTCCATTCTTTGAATATGCCCGAAAATTTTCACTCGTGTTTTTCTAATAGTGTCTGATATTTTTTTCAGAATTCAGGAGACCTATTTTCATGCCCGCTGGCCCCATGGTGTAAGAGTAGCGTGCCTGCCTCTTACCCGGAGGCACCGGGTTCGATTCACGGCCAGGTTAGGCATTTTTAACTGGACCTGAGGGCTGGTTCGAGGTCCACTCTGCCTAAGAGATTAGAATTGAGGAGGTACCTGACGGTGAGATAGCGGCCCTGGTCTAGAAAGCCATGAAAGCGAAGAATTACGTCGTGCTGACCACATGACACCTCGTAATCTGAAGCCTTTCCGGATGAGCAGCGGTCGCTTGGTAGGCCAAGGTACTTCAAGGGCTGTTTGCTTCACGATTTAATCCAGGTGGTTTCATGATTTCCCGTAAGTATTTAAAATGATTTACCTGAGGGATTTTTGCTAAACAGATTCACCAGACGTTGGTTATCTAAGTATCCTCTCATGTATCGTGTTTTCTGATAATAAATTTGGAGTCGAGTTTTAGATGCAATTGCATGACGTTTTCCTAGGGGCGGAACTGCTTCTTGCCTCTTGTTGGATAAAATTATTTTATTATTATTGTATAGAATTCATGGCGCCACTCGCACACAACGGTGGTTCTGGTGAACTTGGATAAAGAGTTGTTTTTCCTCTAAAGTAATATTAGCTGCTATAAACGAGTCTTATATTGTACAAGTAAAGAAAAGGGGGCTCAAAATCTCTTTGAAGTAGAGGCAAATAAGTTTCAGGAGATGACAGAAGTCACGTTCTCAGCGAAGTCACGTCAGAAAGTGCAAGGTGCCTTTAAGAGCTCTGTTCAACAACCCACACTAAACTGGAGAGAAGTAAAGAAATTTCCCTTCCTTATTCTTAAGAGAAAGAAATGAAAAACTTCCACGAGTTTAAACGACAAAGGACACAGCCATCATGAGATAAAGAGAAAAATTCTCTTAAAACGGATTAGAGATTTCCTTACGCGTTCCATTCTCTGTTTTTCCTTGGAATAAAAACATATGTTCTTTCTCATTTCTTGCCTCGCATGCTTTCTGAGACGCAAGTATTAGGAATTAGGTTCTTCATCTGTTTATAATTCTTTCACGTCTCTAAATAAGGATTTTTCTTCCTTTTCTTTTATTCGACCCGTGCGTCTCGCGCAATTTTGTTTCTTTTATTGATCTGTCTCTGTCTTAACCTTGGCTTTGAGAATATGAAAGTTACTGAGGTATGAGCGATGCTAGTAATGCCATTCCTTATGCAGCCAGTTCCTGCTTTGAATGATATGAAACTGTTGCTCATAGGGACGGCTGGTGCATGCATTTCAGTGGGCTTGGCAGACTGAGATGGAATAGCAACTTTTGGCTCGGTGAGGAAAGCAAAGGGAAACTACCTCACTACTCAATTCCCTAGTACGCCTCTTCAGTGATGCCTAGGCCATCTGTGACAGCTCATGACGGAGCTGTTGAGTATCCAACCAGCCTTACGGATGAGGAGTGAACATAATAATAATAATAATAATAATAATAATAATAATAATAATAATAATAATAATAATAATAATCAATGAAGCAAAGAAGATTCAAATGTTACGGACATCTGTTTAAAATGGACGAGGAGAGGCTGAAAAAACAGACTTTTAAAACACTTGATAGTAGGTCTAAAGTTTCCGACTAGTGGTTCAGGGAGGTAAGAAAGGATCTTGAAGTCTTAATTGAATCACGAAGACATCCTAAACGAAACAAAGTATAGATCAGTGATCGACAGCTTCATAGGCTTTCATGAGGAACAGAAACTGAAAAAGAGATGGACAGAGGAAAGAAGGCTAGTAGTAAGAGCTATGGGGGTACTAAATCATTGGCGTCAGCATTTTTTCTGCTGAGTCAGCACCCGAGGTCATTGGCCCCATGCCGTTATGACCACATTACCGTGACGTCACGACCACGTGGTCTTGTTTACAAACAATGCCAACAGCTATGTCCCGTTAGAGGAGGAGGAGGAGGAGGGATTCACTTAACCTTCGTTACGTTACGCTGTCGAGAAGGGCAGCTAGCTTTAAACTATAATCCTCTGTAGTTAAGCCCCCCTGGCTATGTCAACAGCAGTAAGGTTAGCCACGTTCAAAAATTCCGCGCTAAAAACAAGTGTACGTGGTTAGGATCTTTCAAGATGGTAGCTGTCATCTTCAAGTTCCGAGCCCACGTGGGTAGGCTCTGTCAAGATGACAGCTATCAAAAGCACGTAGATTTTAAGTTCCGCGCCCTCTACGTCGATAAGATGGCGGCAGCGAGGTAAGGCCCCGTTGAGGTGGTTGCAGTGAGGTTAGTGACGTTCTCTTGCCCGAAAAAGTGAGGTTAGGGTCTGTCAAGATGCCAGCTGTCAAAGAGCACGTGGCTTTGTTTACAAAAAAGGCCACGTGCTCGTGACGTTACGGTCACATGGTCATGACGTTATGGGGTCAGTGACATTTGACCGGGGTCAATGACCTCGGGTGCTGACTCAGCGAAAGAAAGGCTGACGGCAGTGATTTTGTACCCCCTTAGCTCTTACTACTAAAGTTTATTATTATTATTATTATTATTATTATTATTATTATTATTATTATTATTATTATTATTATTATTATTCGTTTACGGCCGTTTGAGACCACGTTAATCAACAATCACACATTACCGGAAGCCTCCTTTGTAACCCCAAAACTTAATATTCTTTCTCTGGTAAACTGTCTTCTTTCCTCTGCCCATTCCCTATTCAGTTTCTGTTCCTCATGAAAGCCTATGAAGCTGTCGATCACTGATCTATACTTTGTTCGGTTTAGGAGATCTTCCTGATTCAATTAAGACTGCTCACGATCCTTTGTTACCTTCCTGAACTACTAGTAGGAAACTTTATACCTACTGTCAAGAGTTTTAAAAATCTGTTTTGTCAGCCTCTTCTCATCCATTCGAAACAGATGTCCATAAAATTTGAATCTTCTTTTCTTCATTGACTCAATCATTCGCCTTCCTGGTATAATTCTGCCTTTCCTCGTAACCTATGCTGGCCATCTACGATTTTTGGACCCATTACCTTGCGGCTTCTCTTAATCCCGATATTCCTGTCATTCGGGGGCATTCACTAGGATACAGAAACTGTTTTAATAACTATGTTTTACTGTCTTGGTTTAGCTCGCCTAGAGATGGCTTTCCCTTCTTGTACAAAGCATGTGTCCTGCGTAAAGCTATTTTTCTTGCTAGTTGCTTTACGTCGCACCGACACAGATAGGTCTCATGGCGACGATGGGATAGGGAAGGGCTAGGAAAGGGAAGAAGGTGGCCTTAATTAAGGTACAGCCCCAGCATTTGCCTGGTGTGAAAATGGGAAACCACGGAAAACCATTTTCAGGGCTGCCGACAGTGGGGTTCGAACCTACTATCTCCCGAATACTGGATACTGGCCGCACTTAGGCGACTGCAACTATCGAGCTCGGTCCTGCGTAAAGCAGTGGCCATCTTCTCACCCCTTGTGTATTTGCCTTCTCTCTCGCTAGATGTCAGCTGTTCGAATTCTCCGAGGTATTATTATTATCATCAATATTCTTTTTAAAATATGTGAAGTACATAATTTTATATTTTGAAACATATGTTCGGCTGGTCCAATAGAACACAAGAAAATGTACAGAGTACAATGCGTAAAATCGATTTCCAGCCTGTAGAGACAGTTTTCAACAGTGATCTACAGCACACTTCAAGATGTATGTTTGTTCCCAAACCAAACTGTCCACACGTCGTTCAGTATTCACACAGGCGCTACTGTATGGGCGAAGGCGCGGAGGAGTCGCGATATCTTATTCAAAAGCAAGCAGAAGCATATTTCGCGATGTGAGGAACAGCGAAAGGTTCAGAAGGAGAAACGGCGACAGCAAATAAACGGTAAATAATGTTAAAGTATGAAGTTTCACTAACATTCAGAAGGGTCTATATGGGGGTGGGGAATAATTGGCTCATTCGTTTATCTTCTGGCTTCTACTCGGAAGGCTGGCGTTCGAATTCCGGCCATCATCAATTGAGATTTTAATGTTAAAAATCACCTGGCGTAAGGAATGGCATCCGGCCTTCACCTACAGGTCAAAACTAAAATGAGCCTGGCTCCAATAACCCCAGACACAACTTGGGTAAACCGAATAAGTTTTTATAACAGTCGCTAAGTGTTACATTAATGTATTCTTCATTTCTTAATACATACAAATTATATATTATTTATAATATTACTCTTCTTGTTAACGCATATGGTTTTCATAAAACGCGAAAAGAAATGGAAATATATTCATTAGGAAAATAAATTATCAAAATTTAGTTCTGCAATTATGAATTACATAGCGCCATTTTCAGAAAAAGAGATTACGGAGTTTGGGATGTTCCAGGATAAAGAGAAGAAGCAAATGAACTCTACCTGGGTGGAGGAAACGAAAATATAGTGAAAGAATGAAGAAATGCTGGCAAGACAGGAAAGAAATGAAGGAGGGAAATAATGCAGTTACTTCACGTTGTCCGCAGCTGACCGAGATCGAATAAATAAATAAATAAATAAATAAATAAATAAATAAATAAATAAATAAATAAATAAATAAATGACTGCTGGCACTATAATATTGTCAATCTCAGCAGGCTTCTGTATTTCAAATGCGTCAATTTTCTTTTCAGATGCCTGAGTTAGAAAGCAAGCTTCAGCTCGATGTGGTAGTACTGGAGAAACATAGCACTTGGCCACAATAAGTTTTGTGGTGAGGCTCAGGTCTCTAGAGCAAGATGAGGGTATAGAAGGTAAACTAGCCATGTCCAATCAACCTAGTTTTACAGGACATACTGATTTATTAAAACTCTGTAACTTGAGGAGGTACATGCATGAACGTTTTACAGATTATAACACTTCTACTCTTAAACATTTTAAATTGCAGCATAACCCAATGTCTACGATGAACTTTGAGCACTGATGTTACTAAAACTGGAGATTGACAGGTTTGCAACTAACAGGTGGAGATTTCTACTTCTGCATCCAACATTATTCAGAGACTGTCATAGCTGCAAGTGAAATAACAGAGAATCTAGTGTATATTAACTGTGCTTAATCAAATAAATAGAACATTTACACCACCATATCATCTATTTCTATAAAAACTTCCTCTTCCTCAACTGACGTCTTCCTCATTTTCAGTCATATCATTTTCCATTGTTTCCAGTAAATTTGTGTAAAGTGAAGGCTGTCAAACGTTTTCCACTGATTGACGTAATGTTTAGTCCACAATTTGTCGACGTCTCACAATTTCAAAACATTCACCCAAACACCCCGTTCAATTACGGTGGGATTAATTGTTCTTATACAGTCAGTTTCTCTCATCGAATGGCCGGCAGAAGAACCCAGTTCGTCTTCCTCCCGTTGACTCATCACTCCCCGCTCCGCGACATTTCGCTCACTTTATCC
This sequence comes from Anabrus simplex, assembly GCF_040414725.1. Lineage (NCBI taxonomy): Eukaryota > Metazoa > Arthropoda > Insecta > Orthoptera > Tettigoniidae > Anabrus > Anabrus simplex. Next base: position 32,985,601 of record NC_090273.1, read on the forward strand.
GTGAATGACGTGAGATAACAATTAAAATTAAGAAAATAAGCATTAAGAAAATGAGTAATTAAGAATTGAGAAAATAAGTTCTACCTTATCACAGGAGATGTTGGAAATGTTCTCCTGCATCCACACATTTACGTCTTAGGAAACTCCAATTCACACACATATGTTTCAATTTTAACATTTTCGTAGCGCGTCACGCTGAGCTCTTCGAAGCCCCTGATTCTTGTCCAAGTCATGTTAGGGATTTTGTAAGCGTACGTTCTAATCTTTCCTATATTTCATTTTATTTTTCCTCGGTATGTACACGTTTTTTAACACTCCTTATCGATTCGTTTACGAGTTTCCACACGGTCTCTCTATGTGGAGGGCGTACACCTGGAAATTTTATTACAAATCGCCTAACGACTTCCCTGCAAGACTCTGTTTTCACATAATTATCGTACATAAATACCCTTTCCTCTACCGTGTGCACATGAGGTGACATTATGAGAATATACGCCGAAGTAACACTTCACAACTCGAGAACAGTTGGAGCGACAGATCAACACTTAATACACTTTCTAAGCACGGACATGAACTGCGAAGTGCGGGCGTTCCCGTGCTGTCGCTGCGCTGCGTAACGGGAAGTGATGAGTCAACGGAAGGCTGATAAGCTGGACGCGCCTGACGGACATCCGATGACAGAACCTCACTGTGTTTTTGCTAGTATTGTAAACACTTTCCTCGCACTAACACACTGTTCGTTGGATTTGTTTTAGATCTTGTTAGAACAAACATTAAATTTGAAATTGTATAAAACAATCAACCAGTCACATGACATCTAGCTCACCTGTGATTGGCCAACATGGAGATTGCCAACTTTGCCGCTAATCGCATTGTTTAACGTTATATCTGTGGAGGATTTTGTTGGTTTCTCAATTCAACAATTTCGTCTCATTGTTGGCACTTACCTCGCAGAATACTATCCATACTTTAACTCATTTCTACCAAAAAGTGGAGACTGCCAGTTTTGCTTCTAGACTAGAGCTGGCAAGTGTGTGTATGCCTCGAAACACTGAGTCGGCACAATCAGCTGTCTCCTTGCCTCAACACGACCACGCTTCACTGTTTCGAAGCAGTGAGATTGCCTCGTGCATCGTGCCACATGAACAGATACTCCAGTCGTTCCGTACACGCCAGCTACATCGATGCTTCGAAACAGCAAAGCTTTGAAGCAGTGACGATGTTAATCCTCTCGCCTCAATAGAAGCACGCCGACACTCGTTAATAGACACTTCAAATTCCGAACCGCGAGTCAAGTTACTAATAATTAATTAATGTTATTGGCTTTACGTCACACTAACTACCTTTATGTTGTAGGAGATGCCGGAACTTAGTCCTGCAGGAGTTCTTTTTTTTGCTAGGGGCTTTACGTCGCACCGACACAGATAGGTTTTATGGCGACGATAGGATAGGAAAGGCCTAGGAGTTGGAAGGAAGCGGCCGTGGCCTTAATTAAGGTACAGCCCCAGCATTTGCCTGGTGTGAAAGTGGGAAACCACGGAAAACCATCTTCAGGGTTGCCGATAGTGGGATTCGAACCTACTATCTCCCGGATGCAAGCTCACAGCCGCGCGCCTCTACGCGCACGGCCAACTCGCCCGGTCAGGAGTTCTTTTACGTGCCAGTAAATCTACCGGCACGAGGCTGACGTATTTGAGAGCCTTCAAATACCACCGGACTGAGCCAGGATCGAACCTGCCAAGTTGGGGTCAGAATGCCAGCGCCTCAACCGCCTGAGCCACTCGGCCTGGCTGTCAAGTTACTAAAAGAGCACTGTACTCTGCAATATAAGGTCCTTGTTTTATACAGCAAAAAAATAACATTATCATTCTCAAAGTATGGTCATACTATAACAGACAGACGTTCCCGTTTGTCAACTGAAAAAGTTTCGAAAATTATGTTTTTAGTTTTTTAAACTTCAGTTTGAAGTAGATTTTTAAATTGGATAAGGTCAGGCCTGTTACTGCACATATAATATCGACCTTGGTCTCTTCTTATATTTAATTATTCATTTTGTAATAATTCAAATGAGTTCATTTACTATGCTTTCGTAACTAGTTTAGGTTGTTTGTTAACGTACGTAAAACTCCGGTTTCGGCCTTTTTTAGATTTCATAACTCATTTTACAATTATTATTCAAGTTAGTTCATTTATTTAGACTACTTTTGTACTATGTTTTTGTAAGTGAATAAGATTAAGCTTGTTATTGTACACAGAATACCTGTTTTGAATTATTCTTAAAATTCATACATTTTACTGTTATTCAAACAAGTTACTGTTTTATTGTGCTTTTAACTGTGAAACTGATCCCTTTTCAGTATCATGGTAAGCACGTAGTGAAGAAGCAAACACAGTATATTACTATATACCGGGACTAATTATACTATATCATCTATTAATCATATTGTATTTTCGTACATTTGCTCAATAAATATTTCATAAACCCCGTATGTTATCATTATCAGGACGTGGAACATGTTATCAGTGAATTGAACTTAGCTTCACGTTTCACCACACCATCGCGAAACATTGCTTCTGTTGTAGTCCGAGACGGAGTGCGCGGTGTGTCGACACACGGCTTCACCACGCATCGCGAGGCACTGTCCATGTATTGTGTAAAAGAACCCTGTTTCTCTTGGAGTTCGAGACGGAAGTGCACCGTGTGTCGACACACGGCTTCACCACGCATCGCGAGGCACTGTCCATGTATTGTGTAAAAGAACCCTGTTTCTCTTGGAGTTCGAGACGGAAGTGCACAGTGTGTCGACACACGGCTTCACCACGCATCGCGAGGCACTGTCCAGATATTGTGTAAAAGAACACTGCTTCTGTTGTAGTCCGAGACGGAAGTGCACCGTGTGTCGACACACGGCTTCACCACGCATCGCGAGGCACTGTCCAGGTATTGTGTAAAAGAACACTGCTTCTGTTGTAGTCCGAGACGGAAGTGCACAGTGTGTCGACACACGGCTTCACCACGCATAGCGAGGCACTGTCCAGATATTGTGTAAAAGAACAGTGCTTCTGTTGTAGTCCGAGACGGAAGTGCACCGTGTGTCGACACACAGCTTCACAACGCATCGCCAGGCACTGTCCAGGTATTGTGTAAAAGAACCCTGTTTCTCTTGGAGTTCGAGACGGAAGTGCACCGTGTGTCGACACACTGCTTCACCACGCATCGCGAGGCACTGTCCAGGTATTGTGTAAAAGAACACTGCTTCTGTTGTAGTCCGAGACGGAAGTGCACAGTGTGTCGACACACGGCTTCACCACGCATCGCGAGGCACTGTCCAGATATTGTGTAAAAGAACACTGCTTCTGTTGTAGTCCGAGACGGAAGTGCACAGTGCGTCGACACACGGCTTCACAACGCATCGCGAGGCACTGTCCAGGTATTGTGTAAAAGAACCCTGCTTCTCTTGGAGTTCGAGACGGAAGTGCACCGTGTATCGACACACTGCTTCAGCACGCATCGCGATGCACTGTCCAGGTTTTGTGTAAAAGAACCCTGTTTCTCTTGTAGTGCGAGACGGAAGTGCACCGTGTATCGACACACGGCTTCAGCACGCATCGCGAGGCACTGTCCAGGTATTGTGTAAAAGAACCCTGTTTCTCTTGGAGTTCGAGACGGAAGTGCACCGTGTATCGACACACGGCTTCGAAGCAATTCGCTGTGCCGTATCAAAAGTTTCGAAACAGCAGTGTCACTTCGCCCATCTCTATTCTACACCCCTCAGATGATGTTTCATTCTGGTGAAGGTGGACCTTGGATGTTTTATTCAAGACCTGATTTCGACACCATTCTTCATTGAGGTTACATTGCACTGTTCAAACGTTCATTTCCACTACAGGTGCTACTGGAGTTTAATTTTTAAAATACATGAATAAGATATCTTGACAGAAATTGGCAGTGACTGGAATTTGCCTGTAGCTCTCCTCAAGTCTGATGTTCCAATCACGCAAGATTCCACACAGGAACGTGTGTGTTCACTGCTGTAGGTAACGAACAGGCTGTAGGCAGGGAAAGAGCTCGTCTTGCTCCGTGAAATGTTGCTTAGCTTTGAGTAGGACTGAGAGAAAGACGGCGACACTGACTACCAATAAAGGGAGAAGTGACGTCTAAAACGTCACACGGCGCGACAATAAAGGCGTAGCTCCGAGAACAAAGAAGCTCCAGCGGAGAACAGTTTTATAACTTGCCATTAAAACACGATTCGTTCTTCTCACGAAAATTGTCACACACACATACACACACACACGCACGTCTTCCACGACAAGAACCGGAAAAAAACAGACACAGAGCATCTGCTTCAAATTAGATCAAATGATGATGAAAAATAGTCTCCGAGATATAAAGAGGTTCACTCAAAAAGATCGTGAATAGCCCTACGTAGGATTGTCTGTTGGAATTCACTCTGTGTGATGTGAATTGGACGGTAGCATTATGGATCAAAGTTTCAAATTGTACCTCAGTTAAGGCCACGGTCGCTTTCTTCCCCCTCCTAGCCCTTTCCAATCCTATCATCGCTATAAGACCTATCTGTGTCGGTTCTGGCGTAAAAGCCAATTGTAAATAATAATAATAATAATAATAATAATAATAATAATAATAATAATAATAATAATAATAATAATAAAGGGTTTTACCCACTCCCTACCCCACCATCATCTCATATCTAGACGCGCAGGTCGCTCATGGTCGTCAGACAGGAAGACCTGTACCAGGCGAGCCAATAATGTCCCCGAGCATTCATGGAACTAACAGCAACAAAATAAATAAATAAATAAATAAATAAATAAATAAATAAATAAATAAATAAATAAATAAATAAATAAATAAATAGAGTATTTCTTCAGTTGCTTACTGCGTGAAATCTCACACATTCAGCTGATGGAACTGACACAGGTCTGACATCATGTGAATATGGATATAGGTGCACACTACTCATTGTTCGACAAGCTAGACGTCACAGATATAAATGGTCTTAAAATGTAAAGCACGCCTCTTCTACCACTGACTCAAAATGCCAGCACGGAAACACAGCTATACGAAACTCGCTTGGGTTCCAAACATTCCTTCACTTTGCCAGACAGCACTTTCTTACAGAGGTCCTGAAAAGACACTTGATAGCTATCACTCTTCAGATCATGAAGCACGCAAGGGACTAGAAAGGTAAGACTTGGAAGAGTTGTACAATAATAGGGCTATTTGTATTCATGTAGCACTGTTTCGTATATGCCCTGAGCTATCAAAGGTAATTTGCTACTACGACTGGAGCACCACTAATATCACACTCAACATGAAATTATCGGTATCGGCGATGGAACGCACAAGTACCAGTTGAGTGTAGGTGCAGAAGTCACCTACATTGCACCAAAGTGAAAGAAAATATCTTAAGTAGAAAATGGGCGCCTTCCGTGTGTTCATTCTTACAGCGTACTGGTGTTGAGAGGTTTAAAAAAAGCCCTCGTTCGAGCATTGGTATACAAAGTCAAACCTATCGAATTCGATTCTCGTAAAGGTGAGTTATTTCTTGCTGTTCGGCTCAGCAGGTTTGTGGGGGTTCGGCTAAACAAGCGAGTTGGCTATACGGTATGCTCATGCCCATTTTGCGTGTGGAGGTAAGTCCATTATTCCTCATTTCCATTGAATTTCACAATAACTTTAATTGCTTGTTAACGTACCACAATAGAACCAAAGTTCAACATCGTTAACGCGAAATCTGTACATTAATGTCATTTCAAAGTAATCTGTGGCAGTTTAATGTCATATCAAGGTCAGGTGCAGCATTTCAAGGTCATATTCAAGGCAATCTACAGCACTTCAAGGTCATATCAAGGTCACCTGCAGCAATTCAAGGTCATATCATGGTCATTTGCAGCACTTCAAGGTCACCTGCAGCACTTCAATATCATATCAAAGTCACGTGCAGCACTTCAAGATAATATCAAGGTCATCTGCAGCACTTCAAAGTCATATCAAGGTCATGTGCAGCACTTCAAGGTCATATCAAGGTCATCTGCAGCACATCAAGATCATACCAAGGTCATGTGCAGCACTTCAAGATAATATCAAGGTCATTTGCAGCATTTCAAGGTTATATCAAGGTCATATGCAGAACCTCAAGATCATATCAAGGTCATGTGCAGCACTACAAGGTCATCTACAGTTCTTCAAGGTCGTATCAAGGTTACCTGCAGCATTTCAAGGTCATATAAAGGTCATGTACAGCACATCAAGATAATATCAAGGTCACCTTCCGCACTTCAATGTCTTATCAAGGTCATCTACAGTTCTTCAATGTCATATCAATGTTACCTGCAGCACTTCAAGGTCATATCAAGGTCATGTGCAGCACTTCAAGGTCATATCATGGTCATTTGCAGCACTTCAAAGACATATCATGGTCATTTGCAGCACATCAAGGTCATGTGCAGCACTTCAAGGTCATATTAATATCAGCAGCACTTCAAGATCATATTACAGACATGTGCAGCACTTTAAGGTCATATCGAAGTCATGTGCAGCAATTCAAGATCATATCAAGGTCATCACCAGCACTTCAAGGTCATATCAAATGACATGTGCAACACTCCAAGGTCATATCAAGGTCATCTCCAGCACTTCAAGGTCATATCAAGGTCATCTTCAGCAGTTCAATGTCATATCAAGGTCATCTGCAGCTCTTCAAGGTCATATCTAGGTCATCTGCAGCACTTCAAGGTCATATCAAGCGCATCTCCAGCACTTCAATGTCATATCAAGGTCATCTGCAGCATTTCAAGGTCGTATTAAGCGCATCTACAGCACTTCAATGTCATATCAAGGTCATCTGCAGCACTTCAAGGTCTTATCAAGGTCATCAGCATCACTTCAGGTCATATCAAGGTCATCTGCAGCATTTCAATGTCATATCAAAGTCATCTGCAGCACTTCAAGATAATACCAAGGTCATCACCAGCACTTCAAGATAATACCAAGGTCATCACCAGCACTTCAAGATCATATTACAGACATGTGCAGCACTTTAAGGTCATATCGAAGTCATGTGCAGCAATTCAAGATCATATCAAGGTCATCACCAGCACCTCAAGGTCATATCAAATGACATGTGCAACACTTCAAGGTCTTATCAAGGTCATCACCAGCACTTCAAGATCATATTACAGACATGTGCAGCACATTAAGGTCATATCGAGACCATGTGCAGCACTTCAAGATAATACCAAGGTCATCTGCAGCACTTCAAGATAATACCTAGGTCATCTGCAGCACATCAAGGTCATATCGAGACCATGTGCAGCACTTCAAGATAATATCCAGGTCATGTGCAGCACTTCAAGATAATATCAGTCATTTGCAGCACTGCAATGTCACACCAAGGTCATCTGCAGCACTTCAAGGTCATATAAATATCTGCAGCACTTCAAGGTCATATTACAGCCATAAGCAACATTTCAAGGTCATATCAAAGTCATGTGCATCACTTCAAGGCCTTATCAAGGACATCTGCAGCACATCAAGGTCATATCAAGGTCATCTGCAGCATTTCAAGGTCACATTAAGGTCATATCAAGGTCATCTCCAGCACTTCAAGGTCAAGGTCACCTGCAGCACTTCAAGGTCATATCAAGGTCATCTGCAGCATTTCAAGGTCATATCAAGCGCATCTCCAGCACACCAATGTCATATCAAGGTCATCTGCAACATTTCAAGGTCATATCAAGGTAATCTATATCACTTCAAGGTCATCTGCAGATCTTCAATGTCATATCAAGGTCATCTCCAGCAGTTGAACGTCATATCAAGGTCATCTGCAGCACTTCAAGGTCATATCAGGGTCATATGCATCACTTTAATGTCATATCAAGGTCATCTGAAGCACTTCAAGGTCATATCAAGGTCATCTGCATCACATCAGGGTCATATCAAGGTAATCTTCAGCACTTCAAGGTCATCTGCATCACTTCAAGGTCATATCAAGCGCATCTCCAGCACTTCAATGTCATATGAAAGGTCATCTGCAGCATTTCAACGTCATATCAAGGTCATCTCCATCACTTCAAGGTCATATCAAGGTCATCTGCAGCACTTCAAGGTCATATCAACGTCATCTGCAGCACTTCAATGTCATATCAAGGTCATATCAATGTCATCTGCATCACTTCAAGGTCATATCAAGGTCATATCAAGGTCATATGAAGCACTGCAAGGTCATATCAAGGTCATCTGCAGCACTTCAATGTCATATCAAGGTCATCTGCAGCACGTCAATGTCATATCAAGGTCATCTGCATCACATCAAGGTCATATCAAGCGCATCCCCAGCACTTCAATGACATACCAAGGTCATCTGCAGCATTTCAAGGTCATATCAAGGACATCTGCAGCATTTCAAGGTCACATTAAGGTCATATCAAGGTCATCTCCAGCACTTCAAGGTCAAGGTCACCTGCAGCACTTCAAGGTCATATCAAGGTCATCTGCAGCATTTCAAGGTCATATCAAGCGCATCTCCAGCACACCAATGTCATATCAAGGTCATCTGCAACATTCAAGGTCATATCAAGGTAATCTATATCACTTCAAGGTCATCTGCAGATCTTCAATGTCATATCAAGGTCATCTCCAGCAGTTGAAGGTCATATCAAGGTCATCTGCAGCACTTCAAGGTCATATCAGGGTCATATGCATCACTTTAATGTCATATCAAGGTCATCTGAAGCACTTCAAGGTCATATCAAGGTCATCTGCATCACATCAGGGTCATATCAAGGTAATCTTCAGCACTTCAAGGTCATCTGCATCACTTCAAGGTCATATCAAGCGCATCTCCAGCACTTCAATGTCATATGAAAGGTCATCTGCAGCATTTCAACGTCATATCAAGGTCATCTCCATCACTTCAAGGTCATATCAAGGTCATCCGCAGCACTTCAAGGTCATATCAACGTCATCTGCAGCACTTCAATGTCATATCAAGGTCATATCAATGTCATCTGCATCACTTCAAGGTCATATCAATGTCATATCAAGGTCATCTGAAGCACTGCAAGGTCATATCAAGGTCATCTGCATTACTTCAATGTCATATCAAGGTCATCTGCATCGCTTCAAGGTCATATCACGGTCATCTGCAGCACTTCAATGTCATATCAAGGTCATCTGCATCACATCAAGGTCATATCAAGCGCATCCCCAGCACTTCAATGACATACCAAGGTCATCTGCAGCATTTCAAGGTCATATCAAGGACATCTGCATCTATTCAAGGTCATATCAAGGTCATCTCCAGCACGTCAAGGTCATCTCCAGCAGTTAAAGGTCATATCAAGGTCGTCAAGCACTGCAAGGTCATATCAAGGTCATCTGCATTACTTCAAGGTCGTATCAAGGTCATCTGCAGCACTTCAATGTCATCAAGGTCATCTGCATCACTTCAAGGTCATATCAAGGTCATATGAAGCACTGCAAGGTCATATCAAGGTCATCTGCAGCACATCAATGTCATATCAAGGTCATTTGCAGCACTTCAAGGTCATATCAAGGTCATCTGCAGCACGTCAATGTCACATCAAGGTCATCTTCAGCACTTCAAGGTCATATCAAGGTCACCTGCTGCACTTCAATGTCACATATGGGTCATCTGCATTACTTCAATGTCATATCAAGGTCATCTGCATCACTTCAATGTCCTATCAAGGTCATCTGCATCACTTCAATGTCCTATCATGGTCATCTGCATCACTTCAAGGTCATATAGGTCATCTGCAGCACTTCAATGTCCTATCAAGGTCATCTGCATCACTTCAAGGTCATATCAAGCGTATCTCCAGCACTTCAAGGTCATATCAAGGTCATCTGCAGCACTTCAATGTCATACCACGGTAATCTGCAGCATATCAAGGTCATATCAAGGTCATCTGCATCACTTCAATGTCCTATCAAGGTCATCTGCATCACTTCAAGGTCATATCACGGTCATCTGCAGCACGTCAATGTCACATCAAGGTCATCTTCAGCACTTCAAGGTCATATCAAGGTCATCTGCAGCACTTCAATGTCACACCACGGTAATCTGCAGCATATCAAGGTCATATCAAGGTCATCTGCATCACTTCAATGTCCTATCAAGGACATCTGCATCACTTCAAGGTCATATCACGGTCATCTGCATCACTTCAAGGTCATATCACGGTCATCTGCAGCACGTCAATGTCACATCAAGGTCATCTTCAGCACTTCAAGGTCATATCAAGGTCATATGAAGCACTGCAAGGTCATATCAAGGTCATCTGCAGCACATCAATGTCATATCAAGGTCATTTGCAGCACTTCAAGGTCATATCAAGGTCATCTGCAGCAAGTCAATGTCACATCAAGGTCATCTTCAGCACTTCAAGGTCATATCAAGGTCATCTGCTGCACTTCAATGTCACATATGGGTCATCTGCATTACTTCAATGTCATAGCAAGGTCATCTGCATTACTTCAATGTCATATCAAGGTCATCTGCATCACTTCAATGTCCTATCAAGGTCATCTGCATCACTTCAAGGTCATATAGGTCATCTGCAACACTTCCATGTCCTATCAAGTTCATCTGCATCACTTCAAGGTCATATCAAGCGTATCTCCAGCACTTCAAGGTCATATCAAGGTCAACTGCAGCACTTCAATGTCCTATCAAGGTCATCTGCATTACTTCAATGTCATAGCAAGGTCATCTGCATTACTTCACTGTCATAGCAAGGTCATCTGCATTACTTCAATGTCATATCAAGGTCATCTGCATCACTTCAATGTCCTATCAAGGTCATCCGCATCACTTCAAGGTCATATAGGTCATCTGCAGCACTTCAATGTCCTATCAAGGTCATCTGCAGCACTTCAAGGTCATATCAAGGTCATCTGCAGCACTTCAATGTCATACCACGGTAATCTGCAGCATATCAAGGTCATATCAAGGTCATCTGCATCACTTCAATGTCCTATCAAGGTCATCTGCATCACTTCAAGGTCACATCACGGTCATCTGCAGCACTTCAATGTCATATCAAGGTCATCTGCATCACTTCAAGGTCATATCAAGCGTATCTCCAGCACTTCAATGTCATACCACGGTAATCTGCAGCATTTCAAGGTCATATCAAGGTCATCTGCATCACTTCAAGGTCATATCAAGGTCATCTCCAGCACGTCAAGGTCATCTCCAGCAGTTAAAGGTCATATTAAGGTCGTTTGAAGCACTGCAAGGTAATATCAAGGTCATCTGCATCACTGCAAGGTCGTATCAAGGTCATCCGCAGCACGTCAATGTCAGATCAAGGTCATCTGCAGCACTTCAAGGTCATATCAAGCGTATCTCCAGCACTTCAATGTCATACCACGGTAATCTGCATCACTTCAAGGTCATATCAAGGTCATCTCCAGCACGTCAAGGTCATCTCCAGCAGTTAAAGGTCATATCAAGGTCATCTGCATCACTTCAAGGTAATATCAAGGTCATCTGCAGCACTTCAAGGTCATATGAACGTCATCTGCAGCACTTCAATGTCATATCATGGTCATATCAATGTCATCTGCATCACTTCAAGGCCATATCAAGGTCATATCAAGGTCATATGAAGCACTGCAAGGTCATATCAAGGTCATCTGCAGCACTTCAATGTCATAGCAAGGTCATTTGCAGCACTTCAAGGTCATATCAAGGTCATCTGCAGCACGCCAATGTCACATCAAGGTCATCTGCAGCACTTCAAGGTTATATCAAGGTCATCTGCTGCACTTCAATGTCACATATGGGTCATCTGCATTACTTCAATGTCATATCAAGGTCATCTGCATCACTGCAAGGTCATATCACGGTCATCTGCAGCACTTCAAGGTCATATCAAGGTCATCTGCATCACTTCAAGATTGTATCGAGGTCAACTGCAGCACTTCAATGTCATATCGAGGTCACCTACAGCACTTCAAGGTAATACCAAGGTCATCTGCAATACTTCAAGGTCATATCAAGGTCATCTGCAGCAATTCAAGGTCACATCAAGGTCATATCAAGGTTATCTGCATCACTTCAAGGTCATATCAAGGTCATATGAAGCACTGCAAGGTCATATGCTGCACTTCAATGTCATATCAAGGTAATTTGCAGCACTTCAAGGTCATATCAAGCGCATCTCCAGCACTTCAAGGTCATATCAAGGTCATCTGCATCACTTCAAGGTCATATAGGTCATCTCCAGCACGTGAAAGTCATCTCCAGCAGTTAAAGGTCATATCACGGTCATCTGCAGCACTTCAAGGTCATATCAAGATCATCTGCATCACTTCAATATCATATCCAGGTCATCTGCAGCAGTTCAAGGTCATATCAAGGTCATCTGCATCACTTCGAGGTCATATCGAGATCAACTGCAGCACTTCAATGTCATATCAAGGTCACCTACAGCACTTCAAGGTAATATCAAGGTCATCTGCAATATTTCAAGGTCATATCAAGGTCATCTGCAGCAATTCAAGGTCACATCAAGGTCATATTAAGGTTATCTCCAAAATTTCAAGGTCATATAAAGGTCATCAGCAGCACTTCGAGGTCATATCAAGGTCATCTGCAACACCTCAAGGTCATATCAAGGTCATCTGCATCACTTCAAGGTCATATCAAGGTCATTTGCAGCACTTCAATGTCATATCAAGGTCATCTGCACCACTTCAAGGTCATATAAAGGTCATCCCCAGCAATTCATGGTCATATCAAGGTCATCTGCATCAATTCACGGTCATATCAAGATCATCTATAGCACTTCAAGGTCATCTCCATCAGTTCAATGTCATATCCAAGTCATCTGCAGCACTCCAAGGTCATATCATGGTCATCTGCATCACCTCAATGTCATACCAAGGTCATCTGCAGCACTTCAAGGTCATATCAAGGTCATCAGCGTCACTTCAAGGTCATATGGAGGTCATCTGCAGCACTTAAATATCATATCAAGGTCATCTGCTAAACTTCAAGGTCATATCAAGGTCATCTTCAGCACTTAAAGATCATATTAACGTCATCTGCAGCAGTTCGTATCATATCAAGGTCATATCAAGGTCATCTGCATCATTTCAAGGTCATATCAAGGTCATCTCCAGCACTTCAAGGTCATATCAAGGTCAGCTCCAGCAGTTCAAGGTCATATTAAGGTCATACGAAGCACTGCAAGGTCATATCAAGGTCATCTGCAGCACTTTAAGGTTATATCAAGGTCATCTGCATCACTTCAAGGTCATATCAAGGTCATCTGTAGCATGTCAATGTCATATCAAGGTCATCTGCAGCACATCGAGGTCATATCAGGGTCATCTACTGCACTTCAATGTCATATCAATGGCATATCAGTCATTTGCATCACTTCAAGATCATATCTAGGTCATCTGCATCACTTCAAGGTCATATCACGGTCATCTGCATCACTTCAATGTCATATCAAGGTCATGTCAAGGTCATCTGCATCAATTCAAGGTCATATCAGGGTCATCACCAGCACTTCAAGATCATAACAAGGTCATCTCCAGCAGTTCAATGTCATATCAAGGTCATCTGCAGCACTTCAACGTCATATTGCGGTCATCTGCTTCACTTCAAGGTCTTATCAAGGTCACCTGCAGCACGTCAATGTCACATCAAGGTCATCTGCAGCACTTCAGTGTCATATCAAGGTCATCTGCATCACTTCAATGTCATATCAAGGTCATCTGCATCACTTCAAGGTCATATCAAGGTCATCTGCAGCACTTCAAGATCATATCAACGTCATCTGCAGCATTTCAAGGTCATATCAAGGTCATCTTCAGCATTTCAAGGTCATATCAAGGTCATCTGCAGCATTTAAAGGTCATATAAAGGTCATCTGCATCACTCCAATGTCATATCAAGGTCATCTGCAGCACTTCAACGTCATATCAAGGTCATCTGCGTCACTGCAAGGTCATATGGCAGTCATCTGCAGCACTTCAATGTCATATCAAGGTCATCTCCAGCTCGTCAAGATCATCTCCAGCAGTTCAATGTCATATCAAGGTCATCTGCAGCACTTCAACGTCATATCAATGTCGTCTGCATCACATCAAGGTCATATCACAGTCATCTCCAGCACTTCAATATCATATCAAGGTCATGTCAAGGTCATCTGCATCAATTCAAGTTCATATCAGGGTCATCACCAGCACTGCAAGATCATATCAAGGTCATCTCCAGCAGTTCAATGTCATATCGTGGTCATCTGCAGCACTTCAAGGTCATATCAAGGTCATCTGCATCTCTTCAAGGTCATATCGATGTCAACTGCAGCACTTCAATGTCATATCAAGGTCACCTACAGCACTTCAAGTTCATATCAAAGACATCTGCAAGACTTCAAGGTCATATCAAGGTCATCTGTACCAATTCAAGGTCATATCAAGGTTATCTCCAGCACTTCAAGATCACATTAAGGTCATCAGCAGCACTTCGAGGTCATATCAAGGTCATCTCCAGCACTTCAAGGCCATATCAAGGTCATCTTCAGCAGTTCAATGTCATATCAAGGTCATCTGCAGCACTTCAAGGTCAAACCAAGTCATCTGCATCACTTCAAGATCATATCAAGGTCATCTGCAGCTCCTCAAGGTCATATCTAGGTCATCTGCAGCACTTCAAGGTCATATCAAGCGCATCTCCAGCACTTCAATGTCATATCAAGGTCATCTGCAGCATTTCAAGGTCATATTAAACGCATCCACAGCACTTCAATGTCATATCAAGGTCATCTGCAGCACTTCAAGGTCTTATCAAGGTCATCAGCATCATTTCAAGGTCATATCAAGGTCATCTGCAGCATTTCAATGTCATATCAAAGTCATCTGCAGCACTTCAAGATAATACCAAGGTCATCTGCAGCACATCAAGGTCATATCGAGGCCATGTGCAGAACATCAAGATCATATCAACGTCATCTGCAGCATTTCAAGGTCATATCAAGGTCATCTGCAGCACTTCAAGATCATATCAACGTCATCTGCAGCATTTCAAGGTCATATAAAGGTCATCTGCATCAATCCAATGTCATATCAAGGTCATATGCAGCACTTCAACGTCATATCAAGGTCATCTGCGTCACTGCAAGGTCATATGGAGGTCATCTGCAGCACTTCAATGTCATATCAAGGTCATCTGCAGCATTTCAAGGTCATATCAAGGTCATCTGCAGCACTTCAATGTCATATCAAGGTCATCTGCAGCATTTCAAGGTCATATCAAGGTCTTCTGCATACCTCCAATGTCATATCAAGGTCATTTGCAGCACTTCAAAGTCATATCAAGGTCATCTGCATCACTTCAAGGTAATATCAAGGTCATCTGCATCACCTCAAGGTCCTTCAAGGTCATCTGCATCACTTCAACGTCCTGTCAAGGTCATCTGCTGCACATCAAGGTCATATCAAAGTCATCTGCAGCATTTCAAGGTCATATCAAGGTCATCTGCAGCATTTCAAGGTCATATAAAGGTCATCTGCCGCACTTCAAGATCATATCAACGTCATCTGCAGCACATCAAGGTCATATCGAGGTCATGTGCAGCACTTCAAGATAATATCAACGTCATCTGCAGCATTTCAAGGTCATATCAAGGTCATCTGCAGCACTTCAAGATCATATCAACGTCATCTGCAGCATTTCAAGGTCATATAGAAGTCATCTGCATCAATCCAATGTCATATCAAGGTCATATGCAGCACTTCAACGTCATATCAAGGTCATCTGCGTCACTGCAAGGTCATATGGAGGTCATCTGCAGCACTTCAATGTCATATCAAGGTCATCTGCAGCATTTCAAGGTCATATCAAGGTCATCTGCAGAACTTCAATGTCATATCAAGGTCATCTGCAGCATTTCAAGGTCATATCAAGGTCTTCTGCATACCTCCAATGTCATATCAAGGTCATTTGCAGCACTTCAAAGTCATATCAAGGTCATCTGCATCACTTCAAGGTAATATCAAGGTCATCTGCTTCACCTCAAGGTCATTCAAGGTCATCTGCATCACTTCAACGTCCTGTCAAGGTCATCTGCTGCACTTCAAGGTCATATCAAAGTCATCTGCGTCACTGCAAGGTCATATGGAGGTCATCTGCAGTACTTCAATGTCATATCAAGGTCATCTGCATCACTTCAAGGTCATATCAAGGTCATCTGCATCACTTCAAGGTAATATCAATGTCATCTGCAGCACTTCAATATCATATCAACGTCATCCGCAGCATTTCAAGGTCATATCAAGATCATCCATAGCACTTCAAGGTCATATCAATGTCATCTCCATCAGTTCAATGTCATATCAAAGTCATCTGCAGCACTCCAAGGTCATATCAAGGTCATCTGCATCACTTCAATGTCATACCAAGGTCATCTGCAGCACTGCAAGGTCATACCAAGGTCATCAGCGTCACGTCAAGGTCATATGGAGGTCACCTGCAGCACTTCAATGTCATATCAAGGTCATCTGCATCACTTCATGGTCATATCAAGGTCATCTTCGGCACATAAAGCTCATATTAACGTCATCTGCAGCAGTTCGTATCATATCAAGGTCATATCAAGGTCCTCTGCATCACTTCAAGGTCATATCAAGGTCATCTCCAGCACTTCAAGGTCATATCAAGGTCATATCAAGGTCATCTCCAGCAGTTCAAGGTCATATCAAGGTCATCCGCAGCACTGCAAGGTCATATCAAGGTCATCTGCAGCACGTCAAGGTTATATCAAGGTCATCTGCATCACTTCAAGGTCATATCAAGGTCATCTGCAGCACGTTAATGTCATATCAAGGTCATCTGCAGAACATCGAGGTAATATCATGGTCATCTGCTGCACTTCACTGTCATATCAATGGCATATCAAAGTCATTTGTATCACTTCAATATCATATCTAGGTCATCTGCATCACTTCAAGGTCATATCGAGGTCATCTGCAGCACTTCAAGATCATATAAACGTCATCTGCAGCATTTCAAGGTCATATCAAGGTCATCTGCAGAATTTCAAGGTCATATCAAGGTCATCTGCAGCATTTCAAGGTCATATCAAGGTCTTCTGCATAACTCCAATGTCATATCAAGGTCATCTGCAGCAGTTCAGGTCATATCAAGGTCATCCGAAGCACTGCAAGGTGATATCAAGGTCATCTGCAGCACTTCAAGGTTATATCAAGGTCATCTGCATCACCTCAAGGTCATATCAAGGTCATCTGCGGCAGGTCAATGTCGTATCAACGTCATCTGCAGCATTTCAAGGTCATATCAAGGTCATCTGCAGCATTTCAAGGTCATATCCAGGTCATCCGCAGCATAACAAGGTCAGAACAAGGTCATCTGCAGCATTTCAAGGTCATATCAAGGTCATCTGCATCACTTCAATGTCATAACAAGGTCATCTGCATCACTTCAATGTCATATCAAGGTCATCTGCAGCACTTCAACGTCATATCAAGGTCATCTGCAGCACTTACAGAACATATCAACGTCATCTGCAGCAGTTCATATCATATCAAGGTCATATTAAGGTCATCTGCATCACTTGAAGGTCATATCAAGGTCATCTCCAGCACTTCAAGGTCATATCAAGGTCATCTCCAGCACTTCAAGGTCATATCAAGGTCATCTCCAGCAGTCCAAGGTCATATCAAGATCACCCGAAGCACTGCAAAGTCATATCCAGGTCATCTGCAGCACTTCAAGGTTATATCAAGGTCATCTGCATCACTTCAAGGTTATATCAAGGTCATCTGTTGCACTTCAATGTCATATAAAGGTCATATCAAAGGCATCTGCAGCACTTCAAGGTCATATCAACGTCATCTGCATTACTTCAACGTCATATGAAGGTCATCTGCATCGCTTCAAGGTCATATCACGGTCATCTGCAGCACTTCAATGTCATATCAAGGTCATCTGCTTCACTTCAAGGTCATTTCGAGCGCATTTCCAGCACTTCAATGACATACCAAGGTCATCTGCAGCATTTCAAGTTCATATCAAGGTCATCTGCATCACTTCAAGGTCATATCAAGGTCATCTCTAGCAGTTCAATTTCATATCAAGGTCATCTGCAGCACTTCAAGGTCATATCAATGTCGTCTGCATCACATCAAGGTCATATCACTGTCATCTAAAGCACTTCAATGTCATATCAAGGTCATGTCAAGGTCATCCGCATCAATTCAAGGTCATATCAGGGTCATATGCATCACTTTAATGTCTTATCAAGGTCATCTGAAGCACTTCAAGGTCATATCAAGGTCATCTGCATCACATCAGGGTCATATCAAGGTCATCTCCAGCAGTTGAAGGTCATATCAAGGTCATCTGCAGCACTTCAAGGTCATATCAACGTCATCTGCAGCAGTTCTTATCATATCAAGGTCATATCAAGGTCATCTGCATCACTTGAAGGTCATATCAAGCGCATCTCCAGCACATCAATGTCATATCAAGGTCATCTGCAACATTACAATGTCATATCAAGGTAATCTATATCACTTCAAGGTCATATCAAGGTCATCTGCAGCACTTCAATGTCATATCAAGGTCATCTCCAGCAGTTGAAGGTCATATCAAGGTCATCTGCTGCACTTCAAGGTCATATCAGGGTCATATGCATCACTTTAATGTCATATCAAGGTCATCAGCAGCACTTCAAGGTCATGTCACGGTCATCTGCAGCACTTCAATGTCATATCAAGGTCATCTGCATCACTTCAAGGTCATATCAAGCGCATCCCCAGCACTTCAGCAGTTAAACTTCATATCAAGGTCGTCAAGCACTGCAAGGTCATATCAAGGTCATCTGCATTAGTTCAAGGTCGTATCAAGGTCATCTGCAGCACGTCAATGTCAGATCAAGGTCATCTGCAGCACTTCAATGTCATCAAGGTCATTTGCAGCACTTCAAGGTCATATCAAGGTCATCTGCATCACTTCAAGGTAATATCAAGGTCATCTGCATCACCTCAAGGTCATATCAAGGTCATCTGCATCACTTCAACGTCATGTCAAGGTCATCTGCTGCACTTCAAGGTCATATCAAGGTCATCTGCGTCACTGCAAGGTCATATGGAGGTCATCTGCAGTACTTCAATGTCATATCAAGGTCATCTGCATCACTTCAAGGTCATATCAATGTCATCTGCAGCACTTCAATATCTTATCAACGTCATCCGCAGCATTTCAAGGTCATATCAAGGTCATCGGCAGCATTTCAAGGTCATATCATGGCCATCTGCATCATTTCAAGGTCATATCAAGGTCATCTCCAGCACTTCAAAGTCATATCAAGGATCTTCTCCAGCTGTTCAAGGTCATATCAAGGTCATCTGCAGCACTTCACGGTTATATAGAGGTCATCAGCATCACTTCAAGGTCATATCAAGGTCATCTGCGGCACCTCAATGTCATATCAAGGTCATCTGCAGCACATCAAGCTCATATCAGGGTCATCTGCTGCACTTCAATGTCATATCAATGGCATACCAAGGTCATTTGCATCACTTGAATATCATATCTAGGTCATCTGCATCACTTCAAGGTCATATCAAGGTCATCTTCATCAATTCAAGGTCATATCGAGGTCATCTGCAGCACTTCAAGATCATATCAAGGTCATCTCCAGCAGTTCAATGTCATATCAAGGTCATCTGCAGCACTTCAAGGTCATATCAAGGTCATCTGATATACTTCAAGGTCATATCAAGGTCATCTGCAGCAATTCAAGGTCACATCAAGGTCATATCAAAGTTATCTCCAGCACTGCAAGGTCATATAAAGGTCATCTGCAGCATTTCAAGGTCATATCAAGGTCATCGGCAGCGTTTCAAGGTCATATCAAGGTCATCTGAATCAGTTCAAAGTCATACCAAGGTCATCTGCAGCACTTCAAGTTTATATCAAGGTCATCTGCATCACATCAAGGTCATATCGAGGTTATCTGCAGCACGTCAATGTCATACCAAGGTCATCTGCAGCACATCAAGGTCATATCATGGTCATCTGCTGCACTTCAATGTCATATCAATGGCATATCAAATTCATTTGCATCACTTCAAGATCAGATCTAGGTCATTTGCATCACTTCAAAGTCATATAACGGTCATCTGCATCACTTCAAGGTCATATCATTGTCGTCTGCATCACATCAAGGTCGTATCACAGTCATCTGCAGCACTTCAATGTCACATCAAGGTCAAGTCAAGGTCACCTGCTTCAATTCAAGGTCATATCCGGGTCATCACCAGCACTACAAGATCATATCAAGATCATCTCCAGCAGTTCAATGTCATATCAAGGTCATCTGCAGCACTTAAAGATCATATCAACGTCATCTGCAGCAGTTCATATCATATCAAGGTCATATCAAGGTCATCTGCATCACTTCAAGGTCATATCAAAGTCATATCCAGCACTTCAAGGTCATATCAAGGTCATTCCAGCAGTTCAAGATCATATGAAGGTGATCTGCAGCAATTCAAGGTCATATCAAGGTCATCTGCATCACTGCAAGGTAATATCAAGGTCATCTGCATCACCTCAAGGCCATATAAAAGTCATCTGCATCACTTCAAGGTCATATCAAGGTAATCTGCAGCACTTCAAGGTTATATCAAGGTCATATGCGTCACTGGAAGGTCATATGGTGGTCACCTGCAGTACTTCAATGTCATAACAAGATCATCTGCATCACTTCAAGGTCATATCAAGGTCATCTGCAGCACTTCAATATCATATCAACGTCATCCTCAGCATTTCAAGGTCATATCAAGGTAATCGGCAGCATTTCAAGGTCATATCAAGGTCATCTGCATCACTTGAAGGTCATAACAAGGTCATCTGCATCACTTCAAAGTCATATCAAGGTCATCTGCAGCACTTCAATGTCATATCAAGGTCATCTGAAGCACTTAAAGAACATATCAACGTCATCTGCAGCAGTTCAAATCATATCAATGTCATATCAAGGTCATCTGCAACACTTCAAGGTCATATCAAGGTCATCTCCAGCACTTCAAGGTCATATCAAGGACCTTCTCCAACAGTTCAAGGTCGTATCAAGGTCATCCGAAGCACTGTAAGGTTATATCAAGGTCATCTGCAGCACTTCAAGGTTATATCAAGGTCATCAGCATCACGTCAAGGTCATATCAAGGTCATCTGCGGCACGTCAATGTCATATCAAGGTCATCTGCAGCACATCAAGCTCATATCAGGGTCATCTGCTGCACTTCAATGTCATATCAATGGCATATCAAGGTAATTTGCATCACTTGAAGATCATATCTAGGTCATCTGCATCACTTCAAGGTCATATCATGGTCATCTGCAGCACTTCGATGTCATATCAAGGTCATATCAAGGTCATCTCCATCAATACAAGGTCATATCGAGGTCATCACCAGCACTTCAAGATCATATCGAGGTCATCTCCAGCAGTTCAGTGTCATATCAAGGTCATATCAAGGTCATCTGATATACTTCAAGGTCATATCAAGGTCATCTGCAGCAATTCAAGGTCATATCAAGGTCATATCAAAGTTATTTCCAGCACTTCAAGGTCATATAAAGGTCATCTGCAGCAATTCAAGGTCATATCAAGGTCATCTGCATCACTACAAGGTCATATCAAGGTCATGTCAAGGTGATCTGCATCAATTCAAGGTCATATCAGGGTCATCTGCAATACGTGAAGGTCATATGAAGGTCATCTCCAGCAGTTCAAGGTCATATCAAGGTCATCCGAAGCACTGCAAGGTCATATCAAGGTCATCTGCAGCACTTCAAGGGTATATCAAGGTCATCTGCTTCACTTCAAGGTCATATCAAGGTCATCTGCGGCACGTCAATGTCATATCAAGGTCATCTGCAGCACATCAAGGTCATATCAGGGTCATCTCCTGCACTTCAATGTCATATCAAGGTCATCTGCAATACTTCAAGGTCATATCAAGATCATATCAAGGTCATATGAAGCACTGCAAGGTCATATCAAGGTCATCTGCAGCACTTCAATGTCATATCAAGGTCATTTGCAGCACTTCAAAGTCAATTCAAGGTCATATCAAAGTCATCTCCAGCACTTCAAGGTCATATAAAGGTCATCTGCAGCAATTCAAGGTCATATCAATGTCATCTGCATCACTTCAAGGTCATATCAAGGTCATCTGCATCACTTCAAGGTCATATCAAGTTCATATGATGCACTGCAAGGTCATATCAAGGTCATCTGCAGCACTTCAATGTCATATCAAGGTCATTCGCAGCACTTCAAAGTCAATTCAAGGTCATCTGCAGCACGTCAATGTCACATCAAGGTCATCTGCAGCACTTCAAGGTCATATCAACGTCATCTGCTGCACTTCAATGTCACATATGGGTCATCTGCATTACTTCAATGTCATATCAAGGTCATCTGCATCACTTCAAGGTCATATCACCGTCATCTGCAGCACATCAAGTTCATATCAAGGTCATCTGCATCACTTCAAGGTCATATCAAGCGCATCTCCAGTACTTCAATGTAATACCAAGGTCATCTGCAGCATTTCAAGGTAATATCAAGGTGATCTGCATCACTCCAAGGTCAGCTGCTGCACTTCAATGTCATATCAAGGTCATATCAAAGTAACCTGCAGCACTTCTAGGTCATATCAACATCATCTGCATTACTTCAATGTCATATCAAGGTCATCTGCATCGCTTCAAGGTCATATCACGGTCATCTGCAGCACTTCAATGTCATATCAAGGTCATCTGCATCACTTAGAGGTCATATCAAGCGCATCTCCAGCACTTCAAGGTCATATAGAGGTCATCTGCAGCACTTCGAGGTCATATCAAGGTCATCTGCATCACTTCAAGGTCATATCAATGTCATCTGCATCACTTCAAGGTCATATCAAAGTCATCTCCAGCAGTTCAAGGTCATTTCAAGGTCATCTTCAGCATTTCAAGGTCATATCAAGGTCATCTGCATCACTTCAAAGTCATAACAAGGTCAGCTGCATCAATTCAAAGTCATATCAAGGTCATCTGCAGCACTACAAGGTCATATCAAGGTCATCTCCAGCACTTCAAGGTCATCTCCAGCAGTTCAAGGTCATATCAAGGTCATCTGCATCACTTCAATATCATATCGAGGTCATCTGCAGCACTTCAAGGTTATATCAAGGTCATCTGCAGCACTTCAAGGTCATATCAAGGTCATCTGCAGCACGTTAATGTCATATCAAAAACGTCATCTGCAGCACATCAAGGTCATATCAGGGTCATCTGCTGCACTTCAATGTCATATCAAGGTCATCTCCAGCAGTTCAAGGTCATATGAAGGTCATCTGCAGCGATTCAAAGTCATATCAAGGTCATCTGCAGCAATTCAAAGTCATATCAAGGTCATCTGCTGCACTTCAATGTCATATCAATGGCATATCAAAGTCATTTGCATCACTTCAAGATCATATCTATGTCATCTGCATCACTTCAAGGTCATATCACGGTCATCTGCATCACTTCAATGTCATATCAAGGTCATGTCAAGGTCATCTGCATCAATTCAAGGTCATATCAGGGTCATCACCAGCACTTCAAGATCATATCAAGGTCATCTCCAGCAGTTCAATGTCATATCAAGGTCATCTGCAACACTTAAAGATCATATCAACGTCATCTGCAGCAGTTCATATCATATCAAGGTCATCTCCATCACTTCAAGGTCATATCATGGTCATCTCCAGCACTTCAAGGTCATATCAAGGTCATATCAAGGTCATCTCCAGCAGTTCAAGGTCATAGGAAGGTCATCTGCAGCAATTCAAAGTCATATCAAGGTCATCTGCAGCAATTCAAAGTCATATCAAGGTCATCTGCATCACTTCAAGGTCATATCAAGGTCATCTGCATCACTTCAAGGTCATATCAAGGTCATCTGCATCACTTCAAGATCATATCAAGGTCATCTCCAGCACTTCTAGGTCATTTCAAGGTCACCCCAGCAATTCAAGGTCATATCAAGGTCATCTCCAGCAATTCAATGTCATATCATGGTCATCTGCAGCACTTCAAGGCTATATCAGGGTCATCTGCAGCATGTCAAGGTCATATCAAGCGCATCTCCAGCACTTCAATGTCATATCAAGGTCATCTGCAGCATTTCAAGGTCATATCAAGCGCATCTACAGCACGTCAATGTCATATCAAGGTCATCCGCAGCACTTCAAGGTCATATCAAGGTCATCTGCAGCACTTCTAGGTCACATCTAGGTCATCTCCTGCACTCCAAGGTCATATCAAGGTCATCTGCAGCACTTCAATGTCAAATCAAGGCCATCCCCAGCACTTCGAGGTCATACCAAGGTCATCTACAGCACTTCAAGGTCATATGAAGGTCATCTGCAGCACTTCAAGGTCATATCAAGGTCATCTTCAGCATTTCAAGGTCATATGAAGATTATCTGCATCACTCAAAGGTCATGTCAAGGTCATCTGCTGCACTTCAATGTCATACCAAAGTCATCTGCGTCACTGCAAGGTCATATGGAGGTCATCTGCAGTACTTCAATGTCATATCAAGGTCATCTGCAGCACGTTAATGTCATATCAAGGTCTTCTGCAGAACATCGAGGTCATATCAGGGTCATCTGCTGCACTTCACTGTCATATCAATGGCATATCAAAGTCATTTGCATCACTTCAAGATCATATCTAGGTCATCTGCATCACTTCAAGGTCATATCAAGGTCATCTGCAGCACTTCAAGATCATATCAACGTCATCTGCAGCACTTCAAGGTCATATCAAGGTCATCTGCAAATTTGAAGGTCATATCAAGGTCATCTGCAGCATTTCAAGGTCATATCAAGGTCTTCTGCATAACTCCAATGTCATATCAAGGTCATTTGCAGCACTTCAAAGTCATATCAAGGTCATCTGCATCACTTCAAGGTCATATCAAGGTCATCTGCATCACTTCAAGGTAATATCAATGTCATCTGCAGCACTTCAATATCATATCAACGTCATCCGCAGCATTTCAAGGTCATATCAAGATCATCCATAGCACTTCAAGGTCATATCAATGTCATCTCCATCAGTTCAATGTCATATCAAAGTCATCTGCAGCACTCCAAGGTCATATCAAGGTCATCTGCATCACTTCAATGTCATACCAAGGTCGTCTGCAGCACTGCAAGGTCATACCAAGGTCATCAGCGTCACGTCAAGGTCATATGGAGGTCACCTGCAGCACTTCAATGTCATATCAAGGTCATCTGCATCACTTCATGGTCATATCAAGGTCATCTTCGGCACATAAAGCTCATATTAACGTCATCTGCAGCAGTTCGTATCATATCAAGGTCCTCTGCATCACTTCAAGGTCATATCAAGGTCATCTCCAGCACTTCAAGGTCATATCAAGGTCATCTCCAGCAGTTCAAGGTCATATCAAGGTCATCCGAAGCACTGCAAGGTCATATCAAGGTCATCTGCAGCACGTCAAGGTTATATCAAGGTCATCTGCATCACTTCAAGGTCATATCAAGGTCATCTGCAGCACGTTAATGTCATATCAAAGTCATCTGCAGAACATCGAGGTCATATCATGGTCATCTGCTGCACTTCACTGTCATATCAATGCCATATCAAAGTCATTTGTATCACTTCAAGATCATATCTAGGTCATCTGCATCACTTCAAGGTCATATCAAGGTCATCTGCAGCACTTCAAGATCATATAAACGTCATCTGCAGCATTTCAAGGTCATATCAAGGTCATCTGCAGAATTTCAAGGTCATATCAAGGTCATCTGCAGCATTTCAAGGTCATATCAAGGTCTTCTGCATAATTCCAATGTCATATCAAGGTCATCTGCAGCAGTTCAAGGTCATATCAAGGTCATCCGAAGCACTGCAAGGTGATATCAAGGTCATCTGCAGCACTTCAAGGTTATATCAAGGTCATCTGCATCACCTCAAGGTCATATCAAGGTCATCTGCGGCAGGTCAATGTCGTATCAACGTCATCTGCAGCATTTCAAGGTCATATCAAGGTCATCTGCAGCATTTCAAGGTCATATCAAGGTCATCCGCAGTATAACAAGGTCAGAACAAGGTTATCTGCAGCATTTCAAGGTCATATCAAGGTTATCTGCATCACTTCAATGTCATAACAAGGTCATCTGCATCACTTCAATGTCATATAAAGGTCATCTGCAGCACTTCAATGTCATATCAAGGTCATCTCCAGCAGTCCAAGGTCATATCAAGGTCATCTCCAGCACTTCAAGGTAATATCAAGGTCATCTGCAGCACTTCAATGTCATATCAAGGTCATCTGCAGCAGTCGAAGGTCATATCAAGGTCAACTGCATCACCTCAAGGTCACATCAAGGTCATCTGCGGCAGGTCAATGTCGTTTCAACGTCATCTGCAGCATGTCAAGGTCAGAACAAGGTCATCTGCAGCATTTCAGGGTCATATCAAGGTCATCTGCAGCACTTACAGAACATATCAACGTCATCTGCAGCAGTTCATATCATATCAAGGTCATATTAAGGTCATCTGCATCACTTGAAGGTCATATCAAGGTCATCTCCAGCACTTCAAGGTCATATCAAGGTCATCTCCAGCACTTCAAGGTCATATCAAAATCATCTCCAGCAGTCCAAGGTCATATCAAGGTCACCCGAAGCACTGCAAAGTCATATCCAGGTCATCTGCAGCACTTCAAGGTTATATCAAGGTCATATGCATCACTTCAAAGTCATATCAAGGTCATCTGCGCACGTCAATGTCATATCAAGGTCATCTGCAGCGTTTCAGTGTCATACCAAGGTCATCCGCAGCTTTTCAAGGTCATATCAAGGACATCTGGTGCACTTCAATGTCACATGTGGGTCATCTGCATTATTTCAATGTTATATCAAGGTCATCTGCATCACTTCAAAGTCATATCACGGTCATCTGCAGCACTTCAAGGTCATATCAAGGTCATCTGCATCACTTCAAGGTCATATCAAGCGCATCTCCAGTACTTCAATGTAATACCAAGGTAATCTGCAGCATTTCAAGGTCATATCAAGGTGATCTGCATCACTTCAAGGTTATATCAAGGTCATCTGTTGCACTTCAATGTCATATAAAGGTCATATCAAAGGCATCTGCAGCACTTCAAGGTCATATCAACGTCATCTGCATTACTTCAACGTCATATGAAGGTCATCTGCATCGCTTCAAGGTCATATCACGGTCATCTGCAGCACTTCAATGTCATATCAAGGTCATCTGCTTCACTTCAAGGTCATTTCGAGCGCATTTCCAGCACCTCAATGTCATACCAAGGTCATCTGCAGCATTTCAAGGTCATATCAAGGTCATCTGCATCACTTCAAGGTCATATCAAGGTCATCTCCAGCAGTTCAATTTCATATCAAGGTCATCTGCAGCACTTCAAGGTCATATCAATGTCGTCTGCATCACATCAAGGTCATATCACTGTCATCTAAAGCACTTCAATGTCATATCAAGGTCATGTCAAGGTCATCCGCATCAATTCAAGGTCATATCAGGGTCATATGCATCACTATAATGTCTTATCAAGGTCATCTGAAGCACTTCAAGGTCATATCAAGGTCATCTGCATCACATCAGGGTCATATCAAGGTCATCTCCAGCAGTTGAAGGTCATATCAAGGTCATCTGCAGCACTTCAAGGTCATATCAACGTCATCTGCAGCAGTTCTTATCATATCAAGGTCATATCAAGGTCATCTGCATCACTTGAAGGTCATATCAAGCGCATCTCCAGCACATCAATGTCATATCAAGGTCATCTGCAACATTACAAGGTCATATCAAGGTAATCTATATCACTTCAAGGTCATATCAAGGTCAATTGCAGCACTTCAATGTCATATCAAGGTCATC
Source organism: Anabrus simplex (assembly GCF_040414725.1). NCBI lineage: Eukaryota > Metazoa > Arthropoda > Insecta > Orthoptera > Tettigoniidae > Anabrus > Anabrus simplex. The sequence continues at coordinate 33,013,641 of NC_090273.1, forward strand.
TCCAGCAGTTGAAGGTCATATCAAGGTCATCTGCTGCACTTCAAGGTAATATCAGGGTCATATGCATCAATTTAATGTCATATCAAGGTCATCAGCAGCACTTCAAGGTCATGTCACGGTCATCTGCAGCACTTCAATGTCATATCAAGGTCATCTGCATCACTTCAAAGTCATATCAAGCGCATCCCCAGCACTTCAGCAGTTACACTTCATATCACGGTCGTCAAGCACTGCAAGGTCATATCAAGGTCATCTGCATTAATTCAAGGTCGTATCAAGGTCATCTGCAGCACGTCAATGTCAGATCAAAGTCATCTGCAGCACTTCAATGTCATCAAGGTCATTTGCAGCACTTCAAGGTCATATCAAGGTCATCTGCATCACTTCAAGGTAATATCAAGGTCATCTGCATCACCTCAAGGTCATATCAAGGTCATCTGCATCACTTCAACGTCATGTCAAGGTCATCTGCTGCACTTCAAGGTCATATCAAGGTCATCTGCGTCACTGCAAGGTCATATGGAGGTCATCTGCAGTACTTCAATGTCATATCAAGGTCATCTGCATCACTTCAAGGTCATATCAATGTCATCTGCAGCACTTCAAAGTCATATCAATGGCATATCACGGTCATCGGCAGCATTTCAAGGTCATATCAAGGTCATCTGCATCACTTCAAGGTCATATCAAGGTCATCTTCATCAATTCAAGGTCATATCGAGGTCATCTGCAGCACTTCAAGATCATATCAAGGTCATCTCCAGCAGTTCAATGTCATATCAAGGTCATCTGCAGCACTTCAAGGTCATGTCAAGGTCATCTGATATACTTCAAGGTCATATCAAGGTCATCTGCAGCAATTCAAGGTCACATCAAGGTCATATCAAAGTTATCTCCAGCACTTCAAGGTCATATAAAGGTCATCTGCAGCAATTCAAGGTCATATCAAGGTCATCTGCAGCACTTCAATATCATATCAACGTCATCCGCAGCATTTCAAGGTCATATCAAGGTCATCGGCAGCATTTCAAGGTCATATCAAGGTCATCTGCATCAGTTCAAAGTCATACCAAGGTCATCTGCAGCACTTCAAGTTTATATCAAGGTCATCTGCATCACTTCAACGTCATATCGAGGTTATCTGCAGCACGTCAATGTCATACCAAGGTCATCTGCAGCACATCAAGGTCATATCATGGTCATCTGCTGCACTTCAATGTCATATCAATGGCATATCAAATTCATTTGCATCACTTCAAGATCAGATCTAGGTCATCTGCATCACTTCAAAGTCATATAACGGTCATCTGCATCACTTCAAGGTCATATCAATGTCGTCTGCATCACATCAAGGTCATATCATAGTCATCTGCAGCACTTCAATGTCACATCAAGGTCAAGTCAAGGTCACCTGCTTCAATTCAAGGTCATATCAGGGTCATCACCAGCACTTCAAGATCATATCAAGATCATCTCTAGCAGTTCAATGTCATATCAAGGTCATCTGCAGCACTTAAAGATCATATCAACGTCATCTGCAGCAGTTCATATCATATCAAGGTCATATCAAGGTCATCTGCATCACTTCAAGGTCATATCAAGGTCATCTCCAGCACTTCAAAGTCATATCAAGGTCATTCCAGCAGTTCAAGATCATATGAAGGTGATCTGCAGCAATTCAAGGTCATATCAAGGTCATCTGCATCACTGCAAGGTAATATCAAGGTCATCTGCATCACCTCAAGGCCATATAAAAGTCATCTGCATCACTTCAAGGTCATATCAAGGTCATCTGCAGCACTTCAAGGTCATATCAGGGTCATCCGCAGCATTTCAAGGTCATATCAAGGTCATCTGCATCACTTCAAGGTCATATCAAGGTCATCTGCAGCACTTCAATATCATATCAACGTCATCCGCAGCATTTCAAGGTCATATCAAGGTCATCGGCAGCATTTCAAGGTCATATCAAGGTCATCTTCATCTCTTGAAGGTCATAACAAGGTCATCTGCATCACTTCAAAGTCATATCAAGGTCATCTGCAGCACTTCAATGTCATATCAAGGTCATCTGAAGCACTTAAAGAACATATCAACGTCATCTGCAGCAGTTCATATCATATCAATGTCATATCAAGGTCATCTGCAACACTTCAAGGTCATATCAAGGTCATCTCCAGCACTTCAAGGTCATATCAAGGACCTTCTCCAACAGTTCAAGGTCGTATCAAGGTCATCCGAAGCACTGTAAGGTTATATCAAGGTCATCTGCAGCACTTCAAGGTTATATCAAGGTCATCAGCATCACGTCAAGGTCATATCAAGGTCATCTGCGGCACGTCAATGTCATATCAAGGTCATCTGCAGCACATCAAGCTCATATCAGGGTCATCTGCTGCACTTCAATGTCATATCAATGGCATATCAAGGTAATTTGCATCACTTGAAGATCATATCTAGGTCATCTGCATCACTTCAAGGTCATATCATGGTCATCTGCAGCACTTCGATGTCATATCAAGGTCATATCAAGGTCATCTCCATCAATACAAGGTCATATCGAGGTCATCACCAGCACTTCAAGATCATATCGAGGTCATCTCCAGCAGTTCAGTGTCATATCAAGGTCATCTGCTACACTTGAAGGTCATATCAAGGTCATCTGATATACCTCAAGGTCATATCAAGGTCATCTGCAGCAATTCAAGGTCATATCAAGGTCATATCAAAGTTATCTCCAGCACTTCAAGGTCATATAAAGGTCATCTGCAGCAATTCAAGGTCATATCAAGGTCATCTGCATCACTACAAGGTCATATCAAGGTCATGTCAAGGTGATCTGCATCAATTCAAGGTCATATCAGGGTCATCTGCAATACGTCAAGGTCATATGAAGGTCATCTCCAGCAGTTCAAGGTCATATCAAGTCATCCGAAGCACTGCAAGGTCATATCAAGGTCATCTGCAGCACTTCAAGAGTATATCAAGGTCATCTGCATCACTTCAAGGTCATATCAAGGTCATCTGCGGCACGTCAATGTCATATCAAGGTCATCTGCAGCACATCAAGGTCATATCAGGGTCATCTGCTGCACTTCAATGTCATATCAAGGTCATCTGCAATACTTCAAGGTCATATCAAGATCATATCAAGGTCATATGAAGCACTGCAAGGTCATATCAAGGTCATCTGCAGCACTTCAATGTCATATCAAGGTCATTTGCAGCACTTCAAAGTCAATTCAAGGTCATCTGCAGCACGTCAATGTCATATCAAGGTCATCTGCATCACTTCAAGGTCATATCACCGTCATCTGCAGCACATCAAGGTCATATCAAGGTCATCTGCATCACTTCAAGGTCATATCAAGCGCATCTCCAGTACTTCAATGTAATACCAAGGTCATCTGCAGCATTTCAAGGTAATATCAAGGTGATCTGCATCACTCCAAGGTCATCTGCTGCACTTCAATGTCATATCAAGGTCATATCAAAGTAACCTGCAGCACTTCTAGGTCATATCAACATCATCTGCATTACTTCAATGTCATATCAAGGTCATCTGCATCGCTTCAAGGTCATATCACGGTCATCTGCAGCACTTCAATGTCATATCAAGGTCATCTGCATCACTTAGAGGTCATATCAAGCGCATCTCCAGCACTTCAATGTCATACCAAGGTCATCTGCAGCATTTCAAGTTCATATCAAGGTCATCTGCATCACTTCAAGGTCATATCAAGGTCATCTCCAGCTCGTCAAGGTCATCTCCAGCAGTTCAAGGTCATATCAAGGTCGTCTGAAGCACTGCAAGGTCATATCAAGGTCATCTGGATCACTTCAAGGTCTATCAATGTCATCTGCAGCACGTCAATGTCAGATCAAGGTCATCTGCAGCACTTCAATGTCATATCAAGGTCGTGTCAAGGTCATCTGCATCACGTCAATATCATATCAAGGTCATCTGCAGCACTTCAAGGTCATATCAATGTCATCTGCATTACTTCAATGTCATATCAATGTCATCTGCAGCACTTCAAGGTCATATCAATGTCATCTGCATTACTTCAATGTCATATCAATGTCATCTGCATCACATCAAGGTCATATCACAGTCATCTGCAGCACTTCAATGTCATATCAAGGTCATGTCAAGGTCATCTGCATCAATTGAAGGTCATATCAGAGTCATCACCAGCACTTCAAGATCCTATCAATGTCATCTCCAGCAGTTCAATGTCATATCAAGGTCATCTGCAGCACTTCAAGGTCATATAAAGGTCATCTGCATCACTTCAATATGATATCGAGGACATCTGCAGCACTTAGAGGTCATATCAAGGTCATCTGCTTCACTTCCACGTCATGTCGAGGTCAACTGCAGCACTTCAATGTCATATCAAGGTCACCTACAGCACTTCGAGGTAATATCAAGGTCATCTGCAATACTTCAAGGTCATATCCAGGTCATCTGCAGCAATTCGAGATCACATTAATGTCATATCAAGGTTATCTCCAGCACTTCATGGTCATATAGAGGTCATCTGCAGCACTTCGAGGTCATATCAATGTCATCTGCATCACTTCAAGGTCATATCAAAGTCATCTCCAGCAGTTCAAGGTCATTTCAAGGTCATCTTCAGCATTTCAAGGTCATATCAAGGTCATCTGCATCACTTCAAAGTCATAACAAGGTCAGCTGCATCAATTCAAAGTCATATCAAGGTCATCTGCAGCACTTCAAGGTCATATCAAGGTCATCTCCAGCACTTCAAGGTCATATCGAGGTCATCTCCAGCAGTTCAAGGTCATATCAAGGTCATCTGCATCACTTCAATATCATATCGAGGTCATCTGCAGCACTTCAAGGTTATATCAAGGTCATCTGCAGCACTTCAAGGTAATATCAAGGTCATCTGCAGCACGTTCATGTCATATCAAAAACGTCATCTGCAGCACATCAAGGTCATATCAGGGTCATCTGCTGCACTTCAATGTCATATCAATGGCATATCAAAGTCTTTGCATCACTTCAAGATCATATCTATGTCATCTGCATCACTTCAAGGTCATATCACGGTCATCTGCATCACTTCAATGTCATATCAAGGTCATCTCAAGGTCATCTGCATCAATTCAAGGTCATATCAGGGTCATCACCAGCACTTCAAGATCATATCAAGGTCATCTCCAGCAGTTCAATGTCATATCAAGGTCATCTGCAACACTTAAAGATCATATCAACGTCATCTGCAGCAGTTCATATCATATCAAGGTCATCTCCATCACTTCAAGGTCATATCATGGTCATCTCCAGCACTTCAAGGTCATATCAAGGTCATCTCCAGCAGTTCAAGGTCATATGAAGGTCATCTGCAGCAATTCAAAGTCATATCAAGGTCATCTGCAGCAATTCAAAGTCATATCAAGGTCATCTGTATCACTTCAAGGTCATATCAAGGTCATATCAAGGTCATCTGCATCACTTCAAGGTCATATCAAGGTCATCTGCATCATTTCAAGGTCATATCAAGGTCATCTGCGGCACGTCAATGTCATATCAAGGTCATCTGCAGCACATCAAGGTCATATCAGGGTCATCTGCTGCACTTCAATGTCATATCAAGGTCATCTGCAATACTTCAAGGTCATATCAAGATCATATCAAGGTCATATGAAGCACTGCAAGGTCATATCAAGGTCATCTGCAGCACTTCAATGTCATATCAAGGTCATTTGCAGCACTTCAAAGTCAATTCAAGGTCATATCAAAGTTATCTCCAGCACTTCAAGGTCATATAAAGGTCATCTGCAGCAATTCAAGGTCATATCAATGTCATCTTCATCACTTCAAGGTCATATCAAGGTCATCTGCATCACTTCAAGGTCATATCAATTCCATATGATGCACTGCAAGGTCATATCAAGGTCTTCTGCAGCACTTCAATGTCATATCAAGGTCATTTGCAGCACTTCAAAGTCAATTCAAGGTCATCTGCAGCACGTCAATGTCACATCAAGGTCATCTGCAGCACTTCAAGGTCATATCAACGTCATCTGCTGCACTTCAATGTCACATATGGGTCATCTGCATTACTTCAATATCATATCAAGGTCATCTGCATCACTTCAAGGTCATATCACCGTCATCTGCAGCACATCAAGGTCATATCAAAGTCATCTGCATCACTTCAAGGTCATATCAAGCGCATCTCCAGTACTTCAATGTAATACCAAGGTCATCTGCAGCATTTCAAGGTAATATCAAGGTGATCTGCATCACTCCAAGGTCATCTGCTGCACTTCAATGTCATATCAAGGTCATATCAAAGTAACCTGCAGCACTTCTAGGTCATATCAACATCATCTGCATTACTTCAATGTCATATCAAGGTCATCTGCATCGCTTCAAGGTCATATCACGGTCATCTGCAGCACTTCAATGTCATATCAAGGTCATCTGCATCACTTAGAGGTCATATCAAGCGCATCTCCAGCACTTCAATGTCATACCAAGGTCATCTGCAGCATTTCAAGTTCATATCAAGGTCATCTGCATCACTTCAAGGTCATATCAAGGTCATCTCCAGCTCGTCAAGGTCATCTCCAGCAGTTCAAGGTCATATCAAGGTCGTCTGAAGCACTGCAAGGTCATATCAAGGTCATCTGGATCACTTCAAGGTCTATCAATGTCATCTGCAGCACGTCAATGTCAGATCAAGGTCATCTGCAGCACTTCAATGTCATATCAAGGTCGTGTCAAGGTCATCTGCATCAATTCAAGGTCATATCAGGGTCATCACCAGCACTTCAAGATCATATCAAGGTCATCTCCAGCAGTTCAATGTCATATCAAGGTCATCTGCAGCACTTCAAGGTCATATAAAGGTCATCTGCATCACTTCAATATCATATCGAGGACATCTGCAGCACTTAGAGGTCATATCAAGGTCATCTGCTTCACTTCCACGTCATGTCGAGGTCAACTGCAGCACTTCAATGTCATATCAAGGTCACCTACAGCACTTCGAGGTAATATCAAGGTCATCTGCAATACTTCAAGGTCATATCCAGGTCATCTGCAGCAATTCGAGATCACATTAATGTCATATCAAGGTTATCTCCAGCACTTCATGGTCATATAGAGGTCATCTGCAGCACTTCGAGGTCATATCAATGTCATCTGCATCACTTCAAGGTCATATCAAAGTCATCTCCAGCAGTTCAAGGTCATTTCAAGGTCATCTTCAGCATTTCAAGGTCATATCAAGGTCATCTGCATCACTTCAAAGTCGTAACAAGGTCAGCTGCATCAATTCAAAGTCATATCAAGGTCATCTGCAGCACTTCAAGGTCATATCAAGGTCATCTCCAGCACTTCAAGGTCATATCGAGGTCATCTCCAGCAGTTCAAGGTCATATCAAGGTCATCTGCATCACTTCAATATCATATCGAGGTCATCTGCAGCACTTCAAGGTTATATCAAGGTCATCTGCAGCACTTCAAGGTAATATCAAGGTCATCTGCAGCACGTTAATGTCATATCAAAAACGTCATCTGCAGCACATCAAGGTCATATCAGGGTCATCTGCTGCACTTCAATGTCATATCAATGGCATATCAAAGTCTTTGCATCACTTCAAGATCATATCTATGTCATCTGCATCACTTCAAGGTCATATCACGGTCATCTGCATCACTTCAATGTCATATCAAGGTCATGTCAAGGTCATCTGCATCAATTCAAGGTCATATCAGGGTCATCACCAGCACTTCAAGATCATATCAAGGTCATCTCCAGCAGTTCAATGTCATATCAAGGTCATCTGCAACACTTAAAGATCATATCAACGTCATCTGCAGCAGTTCATATCATATCAAGGTCATCTCCAGCAGTTCAAGGTCATATGAAGGTCATCTGCAGCAATTCAAAGTCATATCAAGGTCATCTGCAGCAATTCAAAGTCATATCAAGGTCATCTGCATCACTTCAAGGTCATATCAAGGTCATATCAAGGTCATCTGCATCACTTCAAGGTCATATCAAGGTCATCTGCATCACTTCAAGGTCATATCAAGGTCATCTGCGGCACGTCAATGTCATATCAAGGTCATCTGCAGCACATCAAGGTCATATCAGGGTCATCTGCTGCACTTCAATGTCATATCAAGGTCATCTGCAATACTTCAAGGTCATATCAAGATCATATCAAGGTCATATGAAGCACTGCAAGGTCATATCAAGGTCATCTGCAGCACTTCAATGTCATATCAAGGTCATTTGCAGCACTTCAAAGTCAATTCAAGGTCATATCAAAGTTATCTCCAGCACTTCAAGGTCATATAAAGGTCATCTGCAGCAAGTCAAGGTCATATCAATGTCATCTTCATCACTTCAAGGTCATATCAAGGTCATCTGCATCACTTCAAGGTCATATCAAGTTCATATGATGCACTGCAACGTCATATCAAGGTCATCTGCAGCACTTCAATGTCATATCAAGGTCATTTGCAGCACTTCAAAGTCAATTCAAGGTCATCTGCAGCACGTCAATGTCACATCAAGGTCATCTGCAGCACTTCAAGGTCATATCAACGTCATCTGCTGCACTTCAATGTCACATATGGGTCATCTGCATTACTTCAATATCATATCAAGGTCATCTGCATCACTTCAAGGTCATATCACCGTCATCTGCAGCACATCAAGGTCATATCAAAGTCATCTGCATCACTTCAAGGTCATATCAAGCGCATCTCCAGTACTTCAATGTAATACCAAGGTCATCTGCAGCATTTCAAGGTAATATCAAGGTGATCTGCATCACTCCAAGGTCATCTGCTGCACTTCAATGTCATATCAAGGTCATATCAAAGTAACCTGCAGCACTTCTAGGTCATATCAACATCATCTGCATTACTTCAATGTCATATCAAGGTCATCTGCATCGCTTCAAGGTCATATCACGGTCATCTGCAGCACTTCAATGTCATATCAAGGTCATCTGCATCACTTAGAGGTCATATCAAGCGCATCTCCAGCACTTCAATGTCATACCAAGGTCATCTGCAGCATTTCAAGTTCATATCAAGGTCATATGCATCACTTCAAGGTCATATCAAGGTCATCTCCAGCTCGTCAAGGTCATCTCCAGCAGTTCCAGGTTATATCAAGGTCGTCTGAAGCACTGCAAGGTCATATCAAGGTCATCTGGATCACTTCAAGGTCTATCAATGTCATCTGCAGCACGTCAATGTCAGATCAAGGTCATCTGCAGCACTTCAATGTCATATCAAGGTCGTGTCAAGGTCATCTGCATCAATTCAAGGTCATATCAGGGTCATCACCAGCACTTCAAGATCATATCAAGGTCATCTCCAGCAGTTCAATATCATATGAAGGTCATCTGCAGCACTTCAAGGTCATATCAAGGTCATCTGCATCACGTCAATATCATATCGAGGTCATCTGCAGCACTTCAAGGTCATATCAATGTCATCTGCATCACATCAAGGTCATATCACAGTCATCTGCAGCACTTCAATGTCATATCAAGGTCATGTCAAGGTCATCTGCATCAATTCAAGGTCATATCAGAGTCATCACCAGCACTTCAAGATCCTATCAATGTCATCTCCAGCAGTTCAATGTCATATCAAGGTCATCTGCAGCACTTCAAGGTCATATAAAGGTCATCTGCATCACTTCAATATCATATCGAGGACATCTGCAGCACTTAGAGGTCATATCAAGGTCATCTGCATCACTTCCACGTCATGTCGAGGTCAACTGCAGCACTTCAATGTCATATCAAGGTCACCTACAGCACTTCGAGGTAATATCAAGGTCATCTGCAATACTTCAAGGTCATATCCAGGTCATCTGCAGCAATTCGAGATCACATTAATGTCATATCAAGGTTATCTCCAGCACTTCAAGGTCATATAGAGGTCATCTGCAGCACTTCGAGGTCATATCAAGGTCATCTGCATCACTTCAAGGTCATATCAATGTCATCTGCATCACTTCAAGGTCATATCAAAGTCATCTCCAGCAGTTCAAGGTCATTGCAAGGTCATCTTCAGCATTTCAAGGTCATATCAAGGTCATCTGCATCACTTCAAAGTCATAACAAGGTCAGCTGCATCAATTCAAAGTCATATCAAGGTCATCTGCAGCACTACAAGGTCATATCAAGGTCATCTCCAGCACTTCAAGATCATCTCCAGCAGTTCAAGGTCATATCAAGGTCATCTGCATCACTTCAATATCATATCGAGGTCATCTGCAGCACTTCAAGGTTATATCAAGGTCATCTGCAGCACTTCAAGGTCATATCAAGGTCATCTGCAGCACGTTAATGTCATATCAAAAACGTCATCTGCAGCACATCAAGGTCATATCAGGGTCATCTGCTGCACTTCAATGTCATATCAAGGTCATCTCCAGCAGTTCAAGGTCATATGAAGGTCATCTGCAGCAATTCAAAGTCATATCAAGGTCATCTGCAGCAATTCAAAGTTATATCAAGGTCATCTGCTGCACTTCAATGTCATATCAATGGCATATCAAAGTCATTTGCATCACTTCAAGATCATATCTATGTCATCTGCATCACTTCAAGGTCATATCACGGTCATCTGCATCACTTCAATGTCATATCAAGGTCATGTCAAGGTCATCTGCATCAATTCAAGGTCATATCAGGGTCATCACCAGCACTTCAAGATCATATCAAGGTCATCTCCAGCAGTTCAATGTCATATCAAGGTCATCTGCAACACTTAAAGATCATATCAACGTCATCTGCAGCAGTTCATATCATATCAAGGTCATCTCCATCACTTCAAGGTCATATCATGGTCATCTCCAGCACTTCAAGGTCATATCAAGGTCATCTCCAGCAGTTCAAGGTCATATGAAGGTCATCTACAGCAATTCAAAGTCATATCAAGGTCATCTGCAGCAATTCAAAGTCATATCAAGGTCATCTGCATCACTTCAAGGTCATATCAAGGTCATATCAAGGTCATCTGCATCACTTCAAGGTCATATCAAGGTCATCTGCATCACTTCAAGATCATATCAAGGTCATCTCCAGCACTTCTAGGTCATTTCAAGGTCATCCCAGCAATTCAAGGTCATATCAAGGTCATCTCCAGCACTTCTAGGTCATTTCAAGGTCATCCCAGCAATTCAAGGTTATATCAGGGTCATCTCCAGCACTTCAATGTCATATCATGGTCATCTGCAGCACTTCAAGGCTATATCAGGGTCATCTGCAGCATGTCAAGGTCATATCAAGCGCATCTCCAGCACTTCAATGTCATATCAAGGTCATCCGCAGCACTTCAAGGTCATATCAAGGTCATCTGCAGCACTTCTAGGTCACATCTAGGTCATCTCCTGCACTCCAAGGTCATATCAAGGTCATCTGCAGCACTTCAATGTCAAATCAAGGCCATCCCCAGCACTTCAAGGTCATACCAAGGTCATCTACAGCACTTCAAGGTCATATGAAGGTCATCTGCTGCACTTCAAGGTCATATCAAGGTCATCTTCAGCATTTCAAGGTCATATGAAGATTATCTGCATCACTCAAAGGTCATGTCAAGGTCATCTGCTGCACTTCAATGTCATATCAATGGCATATCAAAGTCATTTGCATCACTTCAAGATCATATCTATGTCATCTGCATCACTTCAAGGTCATATCAAAGTCATCTGCAGCACTTCAAGGTCATATCATGGTCATCTGCATCGCTTCAAGGTCATATCAAAGTCATCTGCAGCACTTCAAGGTCATATCAACGCCATCTGCATTACTTCAATGTCATATCAAGGTCATCTGCATCGCTTCAAGGTCATATCATGGTCATCTGCAGCACTTCAATGTCATATCAAGGTCATCTGCATTACTTCAAGGTCATATCAAGCGCATCTCCAGCACTTCAATGTCATACCAAGGTCATCTGCAGCATTTCAAGGTCATATCAAGGTCGTTTGCAGCACTTCAAGGTCTTCCGCAGCACTTCAATATCATATCAAGGTTATTTCAACAATCAAGTTCAATAGAAGGTCATTTTCATCACTAAAGGCCATTTCAAGGTCATCCTTAGCCCTCAAGGTCATTTCAAGGTCATCTTCAGCACTGGAGGGCATTTCGAAGTGATCTGTAACTGTGCAATGTCATAATCACAATAAAGTCATCTGCAGCACTGCAAGGTCATATGGAGGTCATCCTCACCTCTAGCAATTAAAGTTTACATCAAACTCATCTTCAGAACCTCACGGTCAAATGCAGTACTCGAGGTCATTTCAAAGTCATCATCAGCCTTCAAGATCATTTAAGGGTTACCTTCAAATTTCAAGGTCATTTGAATCACTCATGGCCATGTCATCACTCGATGTCATTACAAGGTCACCTTCAGCCCTGAAGGTCATTTTAAGCTCATATTTATCCCTCAAGACCAATTCAAGCTCGTATCCAGCCTTTAAGGTCATCTGCAGCACCGTCAAGTTTATATCCAGTTAATTGAAGAGTACAAGAAAAAGTAATTGGGCCTAATTAATATTAGAGTTCTAGTTTTACATATAACTTACTACTAGCATTTTCCCGCTGGCTCCGCCCGCAGTGTATAAAGTATGGTGTTGTTCGTTACTATCCTCACGGACGTATTTGCAAAGTTTCGAGTTAATGAAATAAAGCACATGATCTGCTGTGGTAATAGAATGTAATATTATGTCAACAAAACCCTTGAAAACACATCACACAAAGAAATTGAATTAAACGTTCCTTGGAACAACACTACATGCCGAACTGTTAAAAAGTCCTTCAATGATTTTCGTCATGGAGACAAATGTACTCATAACTTTTTTCAGAATCTACCAATTTAAGTAGTTAAGAGCTGAAATGAAAGCGCTTGATCCACAGAGTGTTTTTAGACCAAAACGAACTACGAACCTCAATTAGAACGAAAGATATGATTGCTTCAAAAAGAAAAAAAGAGTGAAGAAATGAAACGTCAAATTGAATGTGCATTCATAACTTTTCTCAGAATCAACCAATTTGAAGAGTTAAGAGCTGAAATGAAAGAGCTTGATCCACTGAGTGTTCGTAGGCCAAAACAAACTCCGTAACCCAATTATAACCAAGGATATGATTGCTTCAAAGAGACAAACAATTGAAAAAGTCAAATAATTTGAGGAAGGCGGAAGTTATGTGATTTATAGTACCTGATGACAAATCTGTGCATGAATACCTTTCAGTTTAAAAAATGAAGGAAATCGACCGGATAGAATGGCCGGACTGACTGACTTTAGTTTTCATAAAAAATGTTAATATATAGATTTACTTTATAACCTAGCATATGGACCTGCTCTTCGTACGGGAATGGGTAGTTGATTACGTGCTTCCTTCAAAAATGTATGCGAAGATACATGCCTGTTTTCAAAGGTTTAATACGGCATGTTAAGCCATGAAAGCACACGGCACTAACGTGAAGTATGATAAAGCTGAACGATGTCGAGACAGAATAAAGACGATCACAGAATTTATTGAACGGTAAAGTTCCTGGCCCGAAGTTGTGAGAAAGTCTCTCTACTTCTCGGTGTCTATAAAACCGTCAAAACCCTGCGGCCGTAACAATAGTGACAGCCCACCGACATTTTTTGTTTTGTTTCCGAATTTGGCGAACTATGGAACACATAGAACTTAAGGCTTTTTGGCCTTTCTTCTCTTCTCTTCCCAGAACTTCTTCATTCTTTTGCTTCTCATCTTCTTTCCTCTTCGGAAATGATCCATTCGGGTCTTCTTTTTAGTGGTCTTCCTTCAAAAGAATTTAGACTGTCGATTCTTCTTCTAAACTCTCTTCTATTGCGGATCATCTCTAGTGTAATTCCAACCTCTTCTGCAGCCCCCTTGACCCCTTCTACACTCTTGGAGGTGACCTATAACCCCATGATGTATCTAAAGACCCTTTTGCTCAGTCGTTTGTCATACATTCATCTCACGTGTCCATATAATTTCAGCCTTCGTTTACGCATTGTGTCCGTAATCTTTTCAGTGTACTTGTAGAGCTCCTCATTCATTATACTAATCAAAAACATTTTAAAATGAGTTCACATATTGTCCAATTGTTCATCAGACCGCCCCATTAATTGCAGCGGATAATACTGGGTTTGGTGTGCAGAGGGTATAAATTCAAAGAAATGTTATTTCAAGAAAATCACATTTGAAAGTTTAGAATGAAATGTTAGTAACCACCCGTATTGACGGTGTGGTCAGAACGAAGGTACATTTACTATAGGCGGAATATCCGAAAAAAAGAATCTTAGTTTTCTGTTGTCTATTGTAGACGATTACATAGGTACGTCAATGGTCGAGACAGGCCTGAGAGACACACTGCTACTTTGCGCAAGTGACAGAAAAATAACTATTTAATGAAGCTCCTAGATAAGAAATGCAACGCATTTCTGTGACCATTACAAGACCAAGCCTTCTGAATACTGAGGATTTGGGGTAATTGCAAAATTTCTTACTTACCCTCCTGGAACTTCTCTAAGTGTAACATGCTACTTTTTGCTCAGAATATTGAGAATCATCGTGTTAAGTTTTGGAAACAGGTGTTAACAAACAGGTATATTAAGAATATACCGTTCGCCACAATTTTCAAATCAATGTGTGTTTTGAATCCTAAATGTTCTGCTAATTTTGAGTTGATATTTTTGAATTTGTTATGGAGTCAAGAATTCTAAAAGAATGTTATCAGAATATTGATATAATGCCATTTTACTGTAAAATATTTGTTAGTGAAAATGAATCGCTTAAAAGTTGCTTTTATTGGGTCTATCAGACCCAGTCCGACCGTTCACGTTACGTTTTCCACCCGAACACTTTTTTTTTTTACCCTGAGATAGGTAGGTAAGGGTTATTCTGCCCGAAGGCAGGTCCGAACCTCCACAGATGTGTTCCTGAGCCGGAGTTTACGTGCGGTAGGGTGGCCTGTTCATTTCCGCTCCTCCATTCTCTTACCCCTCACCAACAGCGCGTGACAACCCATCCAACTCCTGACCACGCCCAATGTTGCTTAACTTCGGAGATCTCACGGGATTCGGTGTTTCAACACGGCTACGGCCGTTGGCTACCCTGAGATAAATCACTTGTAAATCAATCTATCTAGCTGGGTTTTGCACAAGTACCCAAATGCAGAGTTAGAAAAATCCTCGACGACTTCACTTGAAGCGGTAAGAGAGTTAGGTATTAATAAAATATTATTATAATTCGGGCTCCAGCCAGTGTAAATTGCCGCTCAATCGGAGTTTCACTTTTGAAGTTTTCAGTAGACACTTGCTCGTTATTCCTCCGTCACAGCACTCCACAATATTAACACGTGTCACGACATTGTATTTCCTACGGGGAGGTGTTCGCTCTTTACCAACATCCATTGTTAAAGCTCGCTCAGGAAAAGAATGGATGAGGGGTGGTACTTCCAGCCGAATGTTTTCTATGAACAGAGTACAACTACGGATCATGTGCATTACATCGTGCTGCCTCTTCCCCTGCCTGCGTGACTCAAGTTACCTGGTGCAGACAACACACTAACCTCCTAGTAAGTATTACATGACACCGTCATTATTCACAATGCCGCCATCACTCATTGTCAGTGCCACAGAATCGGATCGAGTGATTTCGATACTTCAAAAGAAAATCACCAATGTAGAGCAAATAGACAACAGGAGTGCCCGTCGTTAAAAAGTGACTTAGAAAACCTACATCACCGTAATGAACGATCTGCATCATGACGTACATGACATGCATCTCCTACCGAGCTCGATAGCTGCAGTCGCTTAAGTGCGGCCGGTATCCAGTATTCGGAAGATGTTGGGTTCGAACCCTAATGTCGGCAGCCCTGAAGATGGTTTACCGTGGTTTCCCATTTTCACACCAGGTAAATGCTGGGGCTGTACCTTAATTAAGGCCACGGACGCTTCCTTCCCACTCCTAGCCCTTTCCTGTCCCATCGTCACCATGAGACCTATCTTTGTCGGTGTGGCGTAAAGCAAATTGTAAAAAAATGCATCTCCTTGTACAGTGGATTATTGGCACTTACCTCATCTCCTTGTACAGTGGATTATGGGCACTTACCTCATCTCCTTGTACAGTGGATTATTGGCACTTACCTCATCTCCTTGTACAGTGGATTATTGGCACTTACTTCATCGACGTTATTTGAAATATTTACCTACCTGAAAGGAAAAAAAGAAAAATCACATTTCGATATCAATACTCTAAATAATAATAATAATAATAATAATAATAATAATAATAATAATAATAATAATAATAATAATCTTCATAGGGCTACAGTGGTCTAGGAGCTGCACGTCTGCACACAGTCGTTAGTAACTCACACGGGGCTGAATATTTGACAATCAAAAATTCTCACAGGGGTCAAAGAAGGAAGGTGTCCGAAAATAATTTGAAATAGCAACATAAATCATTTCAATAATGTCAAGAAATGAAAGTTCTCACAATTCAGGCTTTATTTATTACTGTACCGTCAATAAAACATAATGGCTTCTTTCAGAAACATAGGTAATTTTTTTTCAGAGAACCGGTTTCCGATGAACAAAGATATTATGTTAATACAAATATTGCCTTGATTTATCCTAGCAAGATAATGACCAGGTCAGTTGGCCTTCTCGTTCAAATAACCAGGTTAAAAAGCCAATTAGGTTTACAATAAATTACTGCACCGAGCAAGTGGATGCGCAGTTTGCGTAAGTTAGAACCCCGCTGTCGGCAATCCTGAAGATGGTTCTCCACCAGCGAAATGTTGGAGCTGTACCTTAATTAAGGCGACGGTCGATTCCTTCCCACCACTAGCTCTTTCCTATCACATCGTCGCCGAAAGACTTAATTGTGTCGGTGCGACGTAAAGCAAATTTAAAAAATACTGTGTATGTGTGTATAAATTGATATATTTGATCAATTATATCACATTTAAAATAAAATAATAATGAATTGTTATATGCCTGTACATACACAACAAAACATACAGGACATGGTACTTAAGCTGCTACAAACGGTAATACATTCTTTAAAGATTACCAACAGTACCAAAATAAGTATTTTTTAGATGTAGAATATGTTCATAATTCCTAAACCATACTCAGCCTGGTGATATTTTTGAAAATGGAAATGATTTCTAATAATAAAATAATGTTATTAGCTTCACATCTCACTAACTACTTTGACGGTTTTCGGAGACGCCGATACGCAGGAATTTAGTCCAACATGAGTACTTTTACGTGCCTGTAAATCTAACTATAGGAGGCTGACATTTTTGAGCACTTTCGAATACCACCGGGCTGAGCCACGACCGTACCTGCCAAGTTTGGGGTCAGAAGGCCAGCGCCTAAACCGTCTGAGCCACTCAGCCCGACTAAATGATTTCTGGATAACACATGCAACGGCATTATTCAATACCTCATTGTAAAGGGCAACTCGTGTCTGACCTCAGCATAACGTCACGGGGTGATGCAATAATGCTGTCATCTTGAAGTAGTAATCGCCGTGCCGTAGTGTAGTTCTGGACTTAGTTTTATGGAGTCTGTCGTGGTGGCAGTTGGTGTGAGGTGCCGTCTTATTCATGTCAATATGTCCTACACGTATCAACAAAACGACATAGGGAACTTTAAAGAAAATTGTGCTGGAAGGAAATGCGAAACATTTCTTTCTTAAAATGTCACGATGTATGGACAACAAATTGTTTTAAAATTATCACAAGAGAATAGAGCTGCTCGTCAGAATTCAAAAACATTCCAAAATACCAATGCCGAGCGTTAAAAGGCTTTATGGGACGCGTCTCCAAGTTTAGGCGGCAGCGAGTCGTGAGTCGATTTGACCACTATTGGAGCCAGAGATGAGTTCATCAAATGATCGAGTGGTGGAAAACGATTTGGAGCTCATGGTCTGTACATTTATTTAGAAATAATATGTCATCATCATCATCATCATCATCTGTTTACCCTCCAGGTTCGGTTTTTCCCTCGGACTGAGCGAGGGATCCCACCTCTACCGCCTCAAGGGCAGTGTCCTGGAGCTTCAGACTCTTGGTCGGGGGATACAACTGGGGAGTATGACCAGTACCTCGCCCAGGCGGCCTCACCTGCTATGCTGAACAGGGGCCTTGTGGAGGGATGGGAAGAGTGGAAGGGATAGGCAAGGAAGAGGGAAGGAAGCGGCCGTGGCCTTAAGTTAGGTACCATCCCGGCATTCGCCTGGAGGAGAAGTGGGAAACCACGGAAAACCACTTCCAGGATGGCTGAGGTGGGAATCGAACCCACCTCTACTCAGTTGACCTCCCGAGGCTGAGTGGACCCCGTTCCAGCCCTCATACCACTTTTCAAATTTCGTGGCAGAGCCGGGAATCGAACCCGGGCCTCCGGGGGTGGCAGCTAATCACGCTAACCACTACACCACAGAGGCGGACAGAAATAATATGTACAATTTCAAAGCCATACTGATCATGTACTTCATTTCAACAATACGCAGCAGGTATTTGATTAAACACTTGCGCCGTGACTCCTACACGGACTCTTGGAATTTTTTTTCGAATTAATGAACAATATCGCTGTACTGTGGTTCTATTTTTTAATTAACTTTTTTATTACTACTAATGACGTCCTCGGAAGACCATGCAGCCAGTATTTATACAGTGAGAGAACATAGAATTATAGATGATTTTAATTGAAAGAGTCATAACTGAAGGATCTGGTCATGACATTCGCAGATCAAACAAAGGCGTACGATGTTCTTCCCAGGGACAATATGTGGGAAACCATGGTAAAAAAGAGACTGGATGCATACATTGGAGAACTGCGACAAGCAATGTACAGAAACTGTGTCAACAGTGTGTCCGTTTGAAAAGACAGAATGGTTTAGAAATTGTAAAGAATATAAAGGAAGCATATGGGAATAGGAGGATGAAGTCATTACTATCGGCAGACAATATTGTTATCTGGAGAACAAACAGCAAATAAGCACAGGAGTAACTTGATGCACTGAACATGAATACTGAAAAGTATGATACGAAAATAAGAGCAGAGAAAAGTAAGACCAGAGTGATATCAAGAGGAAGAAAGACAATGGAAAGGAATTGTGAAAACTGGTGGTCAAAGGCTTGAAATTGTTGACAGTTTCAAATATCTAGAGTGTGAATTAATGCAGAATACAAGGATAGACATGGATGTTAGTGTAAGAAGCCTTGTCTGGAATAAGGATGTACCAAGGAAGTGTAAAGAAATGATGGTGCGGTTCGATACTGCTTTGTGCCTGCTCTTGTGCGAGACTTTAGTTTTAAGTCGGACGAAGGTGTCTCTTGTTCCATACGTGCTGAACAAATTATTTTTTTCATTTTTTTTTGCTAGGGGCTTTACGTCGCACCGACACAGTTAGGTCTTATGGCGACGATGGGATATGAAAGGCCTAGGAGTTGGAAGGAAGCGAACGTGGCCTTAATTAAGGTACAGCCCCAGCATTTGCCTGGTGTGAAAATGGGAAACCACGGAAAACCATCTTCAGGGCTGCCGACAGTGGGATTCGAACCTACTATCTCCCGGATGCAAGCTCACAGCCGCGCGCCTCTACGCGCACGGCCAACTCGCCCGGTGAACAAATTATTCGATGACTGGGATGTTTTCCGCCCGTGATCCCACTTCAATCAAAATTTTTGACTAGGCGTCTTCAACGATGATCAGCTATTTCCACAGCGTAATCCCATGTACTTCACACCCTGGTGCCACTCGACTGTCCGCGACAACGATATATCAAACATTCAGTAAACATATAATATACAAAACGTATTATGCACCCGTAATGATGATGATGATGATGTTTGTTGTTTAAATGGGCCTAACATCTAGGTCATCGGCACCTAATGGTACGAAATGAGACGAAATGGAATGACAAATTTAAAGTCCAGAATCCTCCACTGACCAGAACGCAAAACGTGAGGACGAAGAATGGATATGAATTTAAAACAATCTGTGGATCTGACCCGCAATGCCTCACATTCACAGAAACTGACCTGAAACAATAGTATTACTGACCAAGGGACTGTGTCTATAGCCTAATACTGAATCGATGATGCTTTTAGGCTAAAGGGATCCAAAATCCAAGTCATCGGCACCTCCTAATGGTACTTATCGATAGGAAAGTAGAATCATGGTATTTGTCATGTTGCGGTACTAATCAAAAGTAGCGTAGACTCGCAGTTGTTTTTGTGTACTGATAATGAGATTCACACACGGAATACAGACCTATGGTGTTTCGCCCACTGCGGCGCCATTTACAGACAATCCTACGGTGTTCATCACATAAGCGTTGTGCTGAATTCGAGCACAGTACTTCCTTCTGTCAACCTGTGACGTTTCCCTGTAGGCCTGTTGCTTCATTGTGGGCAGGAAATCAGAATATGGCAGATGTTTGTAGAGGCGGTGTTCACATGTTGTGACGTCTTTCGTTAGCTGGTCTACTATCTCGTACATCGCTATACCACCGTGGCCTTTAATTCACAGGGAATGTACTTCCCGAGCTGCTTTCTGGGTGGTATGGATTATGTTAAAAATGTGTAAGACACGCTGAAGTGTCGATAGGTCCCAACGTGTATGTTGTAGCTTTTGAAGGACACATAGTGAATCAGAAAGTATTAGAATCTTACAGAAGTGACGAAATAAATAGCTAATGTCTGAATGGATGACTAAAACTTCTGCTGTAACGATAGACGTCTCTTAAGGTAAGGAGTATTTTCTTGACACCTGAGTTGCAGCACAGAAGAATGCATAATCTACGCCTGTTGAGGTCTAATTTTATTTTTGTAGAATCAAAAGTGTTTAAGAGTATTGGTTGTCCATGCAGTGTGCTCAAACAGTCGGTATTCTCTATTCTGACCATCAATAATATCGTATGTAAAAGTGGGCAAAGCTAGTTTGTTCATCCCTTGTGTACTAGAGCAATTAGTGTGATCCAAATGCACTGTCCAATACCCAGAGTTTATGCTAGTTACTGCTTATAAATAGAACCTGCTCTTAGCCACACAAACCACACACTGCCCGTGGTCATCTAGCTCTAGAAAAAGGGGCAGAACAAACATACATCCACGCTACAACTACCACAAACTGTCCTACCCAATCTAAGTCTTCAATACAAGCCTACCAATAATAATTAAGTAATGAGACACGGGGAGGCCGGACAATTCGACATAACAAGCACTACAACCCCACTCCGTTAAATCTGCACCAGACTATATTTAGTGAGGATATCCGGCCCCTTGGCTGAATTGTCTGCGTAGAGTGTTTGCAGAGCAGGCCGGGAATTTTAGCCACGTCCAGATAATTCATCTGGGCCGGCGACTGGGTGTTTATGTCTGAATACACATACTCGCACCGCTGTGGGTGGGGGAAGTAGAATAACACGCACAGTATCCCTTGCTTATCGTGGTGGCGGTTACTGTTTTAAGAGGTGATAATACCGGGAAACCATTCAGTATTAAAACATCAGAGGGAATATGGAAGAGGTCCGACACTTCGAAAAATGAAGATATCAGAAAAAGAATGGTAAAAGCCACTATGAGCGTGGAAATGAAGGACTCCCTAGGCCTCAGATGCTCTAATACCGTCGGGGTAGGAAAAGAACAAGAGTTGACCAAGGGAGGTCGGATAGGATAGATAAAATTGACGAGCCCGGCACAAGTACGTTGAAGTAATTCTAGGACTCAACCAAACGGCCCCGTGGTTCCCAACCCACGCTCCCAAGTTAAGAGCCCCTGGGGCCCCTTTTAGTCACCTCTTACGACAAGCATAGTATACAGTGGGCGTTATTCTATCACTCCCACCCGCAGGAGGATGCTGCTTACGAAACACGAAACAGTTAAGGCTAGTCACGGACGCCCGCATAGTTTTACCAAAATATTATTCACTCTGTATCGATTAATAACATCGACTTGGGGTATAATTCAAGAAGTAGCTGCCTCTGTGGATCAGCGGTAGAGTGACGGCCTCCGGATCCCAAGATAGCGGGTTCAAACCCGGCAGAGGTAGTCGGATTTTTGAAGGGCGGAAAAAAGTCCATTCGACACTCCATGTCGTACGATGTCGGCATGTAAAAGATCTCTGGTGACACATTTGGTGTTTACCCGACAAAATTCATTAAATCTCAGCCATAGACGCCCAAGAGAGTTTCGGTTTACTCGGTCTGCCATCTAGTGGGGACCTAGAGTAAAACGGAACGTCGAAATTGACAAGCAGACAGCCAGATGGCGTCAAATTGAAATGTCTGCACACGGTAGCTGAGGCCATACGATTATTATTATTATTATTATTATTATTATTATTATTATTATTATTATTATTATTCAAGAAGTGAAAGACAGACGTCATCAGATGTCGTCAATCGTACAAGTACATGCATAGTATTTTTTTACAATGTACTTTACGTCGCACCGACACACACAGATTTTATGGTGACGATGGGATAGGAAAGGGCTAGGCGTGGGAAGGAAGCGGCCATGGCCTTAATTACGGTACATAGAAAACCATCTGCAGCGATGCCGAGAGTGGGGTTCGAACACTCCATCTCCCGAATGTAAGATCACAGCTGAGCGCCCCTTATCACATACGTGCATAGTAAATGAAGCAAAAACTGACATGCACCGGTACATGAATAGTAATTAAAAGGATGATCTGATTGAACGAGTACGCGCGAGCATCCTTTGGTTGTAATTAATTTATAGGATAGAATTTTAATTATTTTCTGCTTACTGTAAATTGTATTAGTTTCATGTATTAATTAAAAGTAAACTCGTATCCTCGTCCTGAGGTTGTGGAGCTCTCTTCAGACACACTCCCAATGGAAGTGAGCTGCATGTACAATTTTAGCAAGTTACCACCAGGAATCGATCCCAGACCACCAAAGACGGCAGCTAATAACGCTAACCGTTACGCCACGGAGGCGAACGTGTATTTAATAACTTTAGTTTATTGTGTGAGAAGGATTCATATCCTTGGCTACGCCAAGCAAAATAAATAAATAAATAAATAAATAAATAAATAAATAAATAAATAAATAAATAAATAAATAAATAAATAAATAAATAAATAAATAAATAAATAAACCCCACCATCAGTGAGAACTGAAGGAGAAAAAATTGTGCTGGTAAAAACACGTCATACACCGTGATGGCATCCGCATGTCATCTCGTAAATAAACTTGTTGCCATCGCAGAATCAAAGAGAGTCTTATCAAAGCCCATGATTACACCAACATGTTATCTTGAAGAGAATGTTGTTGCCATCGCAGAATCAAAGTGAGTCTTTTCAAAACACATGATGACCCCAGCACGTTATCTTGTAGAGAAAGTTGTTGCCATCGCAGAATCAAAGAGAGTCTTATCGAAACCCGTGACAGCACCAGCAAGTCATCTAGTAGAGAAATCTGTTGCCATCGCAGAATTAAAGAGAGTCTTATGAAAACCCGAGATGGCACCACTATGTTATCTTGTAGAGAAAGCTGTTGCCATCGCAGAATCAAAGAATGTCTTATCAAAACCGGTGATGGCACCAGCATGTTATCTTGTAGAGAAAGTTGTTGCCACCTCAGAGTCAAAGAGAGTCATATTAAAACCCGTGATGGCACCAGCATGTTATCTTGTAGTGAACGTTGTTGCCATCGAAGAATCCAAGAGAGTCATATTAAAACTCGTGATGGCACCAATATGTCATCTTGTAGAGAAAGTTGTTCCCATCACAGAATCAAAGAGAGCCTTGTGAAAATCCGAGATGGCACCAGCATGTTATCTTGTAGGGAAAGTTGTTGCCATCGCAGAATCAAAGAGAGTCATATTAAAACCCGTAATGGCACCAGCATGTTATGTTGTAGAGAACGTTGTTGCCATCGCAGAGTCAAAGAGAGTCTTATCAAAACCCGTGACGACTCCAGCATGTTGTAGAGAAAGTTGTTGCCATCGCAGAATCACAGAATGTCTTATCAAAACCCCTGATGACACCAGCATGTCATCTTGTAGAGAAAGTTGTTCCCATCGCAGAATCAAAGAGAGCCTTGTGAAAACCAAAGATGGCACCAGCATGTCATCTTGTAGAGAAAGTTGTTGCTATCGCAGAGTCAAAGAGAGTCTTATCAAAACCCGTGACGACACCAGCATGTTGTAGAGAAAGTTGTTGCCATCGCAGAATCACAGAATGTCTTATCAAAACCCCTGATGACACCAGCATGTCATCTTGAAGAGAAAGTTGTTCCCATCGCAGAATCAAAGAGAGTCTTGTGAAAACCCGAGGTGGCACCAGCATGTTATCTTGTAGAGAAAGTTGTTCCCATCGCAGAATCAAAGAGAGTCTTGTGAAAACCCGTGATGGCACCAGTATGTTATCTTGTAGAGAAAGTTGTTCCCATCGCAGAATGAAAGAGAGTATTGTGAAAACCCGTGATGGCACCAGCATGTTATCTTGTAGAGAAAGTTGTTCCCATCGCAGAATGAAAGAGAGTATTGTGAAAACCCGTGATGGCACCAGTATGTTATCTTGTAGAGAAAGTTGTTCCCATCGCAGAATGAAAGAGAGTATTGTGAAAACTCGTGATGGCACCAGCATGTTATCTTGTAGAGAAAGCTGTTGCCATCGGAGAATCAAAGAGAGTCTCAGGACGGCTAAGAGCAATGTGGTAACGAACAGCTGAAGGCATTCTGAGGAAGAAAGGCATGCCAGTTGCCTAGATATAGACGCAGGAAAAACTCTTTACAGATCAGAACATGATTATGATGTGTGTTGTTTAAGGGGGCCTAACAGCTAGGTAATAAGCCCCTAATAGTAGGAGGTGTAACAAAACGAAACGATCATTAAAACTTCAAAATGTATCCACCGACTAAAATATAAAACGAATGATGACGAAAAATGACACTGACTCTAAACAATCGGTGGATACCATTCACAATGCTTTCTTTTTTAGATGATACTTGTTATAAAAGAAGGGACAAAAATACAGGTCATTGGCCCGTCAAAATAGTACTAATCACTGGTAAAGGGGAACCATGGACTTCCTCATGTAGTGGTACTAATCACAGGTAATGCAGACCAATGGTATGTCACACTTAATGGCACCACTCGCAGGCAACACAGACCCGTAGTGTTTCTCACATAGTGATACCAGTCAGAGACAACGTAGATCCGTGGTGTTCTTCATATAGTTGTACTACTTATAGGTAACGCAGATCCATTCTGCAAACAGGGGAACCGACACATTCCAGAACAGAGTACGGTACCTTTTCTCGCATGGACATCAGTCCGCACAGCCAAGTGCTCCCCCCCCCCCCCACTTCCCTCTTTTCCATCCGGGCTCGGTGGGATACACACGATGGCACTAACTACAGGCAACGGCCAGATACGTGGTGTTCCTCACATAAGGGTACTACCACTAGGTGAAGCAGATCCATGGTGTTCCTCACATGGTGATACTAATCACAAGTAGTCTCAATGGTTCTAATTTCATCATCCCTTGGTCGCTCCTTTTAGTCGCCTCTTACGACAGGCAGCGTATACCGTGGGTGTATTCTTCGTATGCGTTCCCCACCCACAAGGGTTTGTGTGTTTGGTCCGCGTCCTGTGCATCAGAGATACCTTTTGCAATTACTGCCATATCAGCAGCAAACGCTAGACAGTCTATATCAATACCCTTAATTTTTGGTCCTAGTCGGTGACATGGTGCACCTGCTTTTCTCCACTCCCTGACAACTTTTTCAAGAGCACAGTTAAACAGTAAAGGAGAGAGCCTTGACGTACACTTGTATTTATTTCAAAGTCATCACTACATCCTCCCATAAGCTTTGTTTTAGCTTTCGTTTCACTCAGTGTATCCTTTGTAATATTTATTGTTTTCGCTTAAATCCAAATATTTTTAAAACATTAAGTAGTGAGACGCGATATACACTATCATAAGCTTTTTCGAAATCGACAAGTATGACAAAATAATTTTTCTTAGATGTGTTTCGAAAATATGCTGTAATGTTTCTAGAGTCAAATTTGAATCCACCTTAGTATTCACCGATTTGGTGGACCAGTTGATGCTCTGTACGATTTAGTAGAATTATTATATCGATTATATTTAAAACATATTCAACAATTTGTACAAATAAATAAATTTTTATCATTAAGAATTTGTGATTTTTACGTCTTATTAAACTTTGTAACTACTCATCTCTTTTTAACTGTGTTTTATTCATACTATTAACGGGAAAAGTAAACTGAATACAGTGAAGTAATATATTTTAGAATTTCACCGCCAACACCGCACTCTAGTTACACATGTTCGGCTGTCATTGCGCCCAGGAATTAACCTGGTACTCATTTTTGCTGTAGGCTGAGTGAACCTAAGGCCTCTGCAGAAATGGAAGTGTATTTTATACATTTTAAGACTTCCGGACGGGTAATTGAACCCAAGTCTTTTCGGGTGAACGAACACGACCTTAACACCATGGTTAGGTAGAAACTCACTGATACTCGATTAAAAGCTGAAGGGAAATAATAGGAATATATCACGTTCTTTGAATCAGAATACATATAGATACAAGATATATGTGTGCCATAAGCTCACGCACAGTACGAACCAATCCATCCTCTCACTGACTGCTAAATCAATCACATAATTATGTCACAATTTAGAGAGCTACATCACACGAAAGGAAATCAAATTACCGCAGAATCTGGAGGGAGAAAGTGAACAAAATCGCGAGCTCATGCCAATCAGAAGATGTCACGTGTCAAGAGACTCAACTGGATTACGTTCCAATTATCGGAGAATTCTGGAGGACTGACAGAAAGTAACACGCAGTCTGTGATTTGTGAAGAGCGATTTCATTTCATCACTCCCAACCAATTCCCTCTTATTCATACAAGACTATTTGTTATTGCTACGCAGTTGAACTGGGCCAGTGAGTGAGATGAGCAGAGTTCGAATGTTTTGGCATTAATATGTTAGAATGCAAAGTAATTTGCCGGGTAGGAGGTCTAGTCCGCTCATCGGTAATGTAACGGGAGGTAACTTTCAGGGGTTACAAGAGGGCAGGCCCCCAATATTTATGCAAATCTTATAACAGAACTGTTGTCCGGGATAGTATACACGTGTTACTTGCATTCTATCCTATGAATACCTACAAATCCGGGCTCTAATCATGGGTTCGAACATGCTGAAGTTAAATGGCATCTCTATGAATACACAGGTACCTTGTAAAGCAGCCTGTTTCGGTCACAGTTCCTAAATGCAGTCGGGCACAACTGATCATGGAAGGAATGGCAGATGGGAAACATGACGATGATGATGTTTGTTGTTTAAAGAGGCCTAACAGATAGGCTATCGGCCCCTAATGGTACGAGGTACAAGGAATTGAAACGATAATTGAAAATTCAAAAATGTACCTACTGACTAGAATCTAAAACGAATGATGATGAAAAAATATCGTGAATCCAAAACAATCAGTGGATCTAGTTGACAATGCCTTATTTTTTGAGATGATGATTGTTGTCCAAAGGGGTCCAAAATCCAGGTCACCGTCCCCTCATAATGGTACTAATCCTAGTAAAGTAGAACCATAGTGTTCCTCCTATATTGGTACTAATCACCGGTAACGTATATTCATGGTGTTCCTCGCATGGTGGTACTACACAGGTAATGCAGACCTCACATAAAGGTACAGTACTACTAACAACCAACGTAGACCCATGGTATTCCTCACATTGTGGGACTAATCACAGGTCCCGTATACTCACT
Organism: Anabrus simplex; assembly: GCF_040414725.1. Classification (NCBI taxonomy): domain Eukaryota; kingdom Metazoa; phylum Arthropoda; class Insecta; order Orthoptera; family Tettigoniidae; genus Anabrus; species Anabrus simplex. The sequence continues at coordinate 33,041,481 of NC_090273.1, forward strand.
GTGATGCTCACATAGTGGTACAAATCATAGGCAATGTAGACCCACGGTGTATCACACATTATGGTTACACCCACAGGCAACACAGACCGATGGTGTTCCGCACTTAACAGTTTTACTCTCAGACAATGCAGACCCATGGTGTTCCCCGCATAGTGGTACTAATCACAGGCTACGTATACTCATTGTGTTGGTCACATAGTGGTACTAATCATAGGCAATGTAGACCCACGGTGTATCACACATTATGGTTACACTCACAGTCAACACAGATGCATGGTGTACCACACGTAACAGTACTACTCTTAGTAGACAACGTAGGCCCATAGTGCACCTCATATAGTGGTGCTACTCATAGGTAACGCAGACCAATTCTGAACACAGTGGAGCCAACTCATTCGAGCGCAGCGCTCGCCACCTATTTCCGCTAGACGCCAGTCTGTGCAGCCGATCATCCACTCTTCCGCCGCGGTGGAATGCACGCGATAGTACTACTCCCAGGTAAGGTAGACCCACGGTGCTCCTCACATGGTGGTACTAATCGCAAGTAACGTCGACCCACGGTGTTCATCACGTAATGGTACTAATCACAAGCAGTCTCACGGTCTAAGTCCATCATCCCTCGGTCGCTCCTTTTCGTCGCCTCTTACGACGGGCAGGGGATACCGTGGGTGTATTCTTCATCTGTGTCCCCCCACCCACAGGGGTGTTGCCCCTTTTAGTCGTCTCTCACGACAGGCAGGGAATACCGTGGGTGGAGATAATTCTCATGGGTCAGAATTTCTGACAGTGGTTCGTCATCCATGATACGTGAAAGGCCAAATAGGAAAAATGACTCCATGCTGATGATCAACCTTCTGTAAGGAGACGGCATCAGAAGAAGAATATAAGAAATGAGAGTTTGGCCAAAAATGATGAAGTAATCATGCTGAACTGAGCAGCACACTCTCTTCCATCACGAATCCAGCAAATGGCTAGTCTTGTTCCCGTCAAACTGATTGCTAGCCGTCGTATTCCTCAGCTAGTTCAGAGGTTCGAGATCTCCAACATCTGTTTCCAATTATACTGAATACCTCTTCTGTTCCTGCCTTTTGTTATGTTTATGAGCTAACACTTTCGCCATTGAAAATCTTCATGGTATGTGGCGTTGTATTCAGTCATCTCTATGGGTGGGAGGAACAGAACACATCCATAGTATTCCCTGCTTGTCAAGAGAAAGGAGACTAGCAAGGGTGAATCCTAACGGGATATGAACTTGGGAGAGTGGGTTTGCGGCTTGTTGCTTGTGCCAGTCTGATGATAATGATGCTTGTGGTTTAAAGGGGCCTAACATCCAGGCCAACGGCCCCTCATAATGGTACTTATCGCTAGTAAAGTAGAACCATACTATTTCTCAAGTTGCTGTAGTAATCAAGAGTAGTATAGACTCACTGTGTTCCAAACGTTATGGTACTACTCACAAGTATTGTACGTCGCACAGGTAACGTAGACCTATGGTATTTCTCACATAATGGTGCAACTCGTAGGCAGCGCAAACCCATGGTGTTCCTCTCATACGTGTACTAATCACAGGGATTCGTACTTTTACGTGGTGTTCCTCATATAGTGGGTAGACGCCCAGATCCGTCGTGTTTCTCACAGTGGTACCAGTCACAGGTAACGTAAGCCCGTGGTGTTCCACATATAGTGGTACTAATCACGGGTACTGTAAACCCATAGCGACCCACCCACTATTGCTACAAATCACAAATCTATTGTGTATCTAACACAGAAGTACTACTAACAAGTATAGGCGACCCATGTTTTTTCCCCAAGTGATGGTACTAATAACGAGTAATTTCATGGTTCTAATTCGATCATCGCTTCGTTGCCCCTTTTTAGTCGTCTCTTACGATAGGCAGCGGATACCGTAAGTGTATTCTTCATCTTCGTCCCCCACCCACAGGGGATTGTGCCAGTCTAAACGATTTCATCTTTCCTTTCTGATCTAACCTGGTCAACACCTTTCCAACCTCGACGATATCCCCACAGAACATTTCATATTCACAACCATTGTGGGTCTTCCCACTTTTCCGACGATAATCAAACCCTTTGTTTTGTCCCTATGAATACAAACAACCCACAATTAACCCATGGCACATGTTGGCCATTGAGGGCCTTCAAAAGCCAGGATAGCTACTGCCCAGCCAGATGTAGAGTCACGTAATACGGTACAATGTGACGACATCCTCAGCCATAATGTTTGGTTTCTGCGAGCATATTTGCTGCCTCTCGTATCAGTAGCTGCTTAGTTAGCCTCACGAGGCTGAGTGAGCACCGTTTCAAATTCAGACCAGAATAAAAATCATTTGACATGTCGAGAATCGAACCTGAGTCCCCTGGATGAGAGTGGTGTTGTTGATTACCCTTTTTACAAGGAAGAGCAACTGGACAACAATCCTCAGATAACACCAATCAAAAATTAAAACTGAAGAGGTCCCGCCCTTCTAAAAATGAAGGTATTGGATAAGGAGACCGAAGGTCCACGAAGGACGTGACGATGAAAGACTTCCTACGCCTAACAAACTAATATCGTCGGGGTCAAAACAGAACAAGAGTCAACGATGGGAGATCAAATAGGAAATATTAAAGTGACCAGCCTGACACAAGTGGAACTCAGGTAGGGCACCAACCTACTCTCCCAAGTCGAAAACCCATGGTCACTTTATTTAGTCGTTTCTTAGGACACCCAGTGGATACCGTAGATTTAGGGAGTTCTGAGCTAGGGCCAGGCATGCTATTCGTACAGCATGGAGTTGCTGTCACTACGAGGAAACAGTGTTACTAATACTTCCAAAGTATGCACAGTAAACATTCCCAGGCAGACCTGGGCACCTAAAAGGCTCTTTTTTTAAATATGAAGGTAATAATAAAAACCGGTAGCTATACAGTTATACTGAAAAAATTACAGACGTAGCCAGGAAGAAGCGTCTGACCTTCTATGGACATGTCACAAGACTGAACGCAACTAGGATGAGCTACCGGCTCCTAAACTACTGGTCAAACAGAAAGATAGGCACACCATGGTTTACAGAAGTTAAAAAAGACATGCAGTAACTGGGAGTAACTGAAAACATCATGAGAAGCCGAGCACCTCTCACAACAATAATAAAACAAAAGAGGTTTCAGGACAGACCATCATGTAAAAAAAGAGGCGCCCTTTGGACAAAAGAGGGAAGAGAAAAGCATAGTCAGAGAATGCGCGAGTATTGTCAAATATCAAGTCCCTCTCCAAGCAGAAAAGTTGAACATCATGGTCCTTAGTTGCCCCTTTCGAACAAATAATAATAATAATAATAATAATAATAATAATAATAATAATAATAGCGTGTGGCCTTCGGAGAGGCCTGGTGCATGTCTTTCGAGCAGACGCCATATAGGCGACCTGCGCGTCTGTGATTATGGGACCCTAATGCTGAAGAGGGCACAAACCCCCAGCCCCCGAGCCAGAGGGATTAACGAATGAAAGTTAAAATCTCCGACGCTGCTGTGAATCGAAGCCATGACTCCTTGGAACAAAGGCCAGCATGTTATCCATTTAGCCATGGAGTCACACATAACAATAATCGTAACTGGATGAGAAGAAGAGACATTTTTAGTCAACATGAAAAACTATCAGACGCCCTTAGGAAAAGAAGAATGCTTTCTTTTGGTCACTTGATCCGAATGAACCCAGAAAGGCAGACAAAGAAAACTAACTATTTTGAAGATTTCCCAAAACACAAATCAGTAGTTCATGATTTAGCAGAAATGAAGATTACTAAAGCAGGAATCTAGACCGGCCTATATTTTACATTAGGATTAAGAGGTTGAGGGGTTTTCAGGAAAAAGACGAAAAAGCGTGCAACTGTATGGATCGATGAAAGAAGAAAATAATATCGCGAAAGATTAAGAAATATTGGAGAAACCGAAAATCAAGAAAGGAGACAAAATCATGAAATTATTTTCCGCTGTCCATAAATTGCCGAAATTGAAGAGAGAAGAGAATCGTATTCCCTCGCATAGCCTACGCAGGCACTTGAATTTCATGCCATTTGGTGTGCCTGCTTTATTCTATCAGATATCACAGTTAACTAGAATCTGTGACTAACTTTGAATGAATTTTGTCGAGTAAACACTCCAAATATCTTTTTTTGCCGACATCCTACGACATGGAGTGACGATTTAATCTCTTCTCCACCCTTCAAAAATTCGACTACCCCCCGCCGGGTTTGAACCCGTGGTACTGGACTCCGGAGGCCGACACTCTTATCCACAGTGGAAGCTCAGATACTGTAATTAGTACGGATTCTTTCTGTTATTTGAATAATATAAACTGCAGTTTACATCTACATGCAGTAAGTACATCAGGATGGCCGGAGAACTTCAAATAACTTCAACTCATATTCTTCAAATACAAGTGGTGAACTAGACATATTTTCTTGCCCTGAGTCTCACATCACCACCGAACGTTCGATATACTTAAATATTTTACATTCCACGCTAAATTATAATGCATATTGCAGGAAAGGATGAAACTAGCAGCGAAACCTAAATCTCCTTTTTGCTCTGTGCAATTTATAAGCCGCGGTGTTGCAGCGTATTGCTTTAAATATTTGAGATAGAACACGCTGTTGCGCGATATGAGCCAATGGGGAGAAGAGATTTGAGTTTTGCACCATATGTGATAGTTCGCATCGTCAGTTTACATCATCTATGAAGGAGGATCATCTAAATATATGACATCACTACATTCATGATTTCTTTTCAAATGCGTTTATTTGTAAATACATACATCATCATAATAGGCCATTATGCCTTTCAGCCTTCAGTCTGCAATCCTCCGTGAATTTACTAAACTTCGCCACAATCCTCTATTTGCAACTAGTGCTGTGGCCTCATTTAGTTCTACACCTCTTATCTTTAAATCGTTAGAAACCGAGTCTAACCATCGTCGTCTTGGTCTCCCTCTACTCCTCGTACCCTCCATAATAGAGTCCATTCTTCTCCTAGGTAACCTATCCTCCTCCACTCGCCTCACATGACCCAACCACCGAAGCCGGTTATGCGTTCAGTTTTATCCATCGAGTTCATTCCTAACTTAGGGTTTATCTCCTCATTCCGTGTAGCTTCCTTCCATTGTTCCTACCTATTTGTACCAGCAATCATTTTCACTATATATGTTACTTCTAACTTATGAATAAGATATCCTGAATCCACCCAGCTTTCTCTCCCGTAAAGCAAAAGTTGGTCTGAAAAGAGACCGATGTAAAGATAGTTTCATTCGGGAGCTGACTTCCATCTTACAGAATTCTATTGATCGCAACTGTGAGCTTACTGCAATAGCTTTACTGCATCTTGATTCAATCTCACTTACTATATTACCATCCTGGGAGAACACACATTCTAAATACCTGAAAATATCTACCTGCTCCAACTTTTTATCACCAATCTGACGTTGAGTTCTCTTGGATTTCTTACCTGCTGACATCAATTTAGTCTTCGAAAGGCTAATTTTGATGCCATATTCATTTCACCTATTTTCAAGTTCCATGATATTAGAATGCAGGCTTTCAGCACAGTCTGCCAATAAGACCAAGTCGTCAGCATAGGCCAGACTTCTTATTTTATTTCCACCTAACGGAATCCCTCCCTGCCACTTTATACCTATCAGCAGATGATCCATGTAAACTACGAAGAACAAGGGTTACAGATTACAGCCTTGTCTATCCCCTATGTACTACAGTACGTACTATTAATCCTTTTTAGTGTTTGTATGCTGATGGTGGCTCAGAGGAACGAATTATGTCCACATAAGTTAGATAAATAATCTTTTTAGATTATATTGTGTATTGATTAGGTGGTTAATCTATATATATTTTCTCAAATTACATAGTCAGTAAGGACCGAAATTAGTAGGATTACTTGTTATAATAAGACATACGTTCGGTTAGGGTCATGCAGCTGTGAGCTTTCATCCGGGAGATAGTGGGTTCGAACCCCACTGTCGGCAGCCCTGAAGATGTTTTTCCGTGGTTTCCCGTGGTTTCTCGTTTTCACACCAGGCAAATGCTGGGGCTGTACCTTAATTAAGGCCACGGCTGCTTTCTTCCCACTCCTAGGCCTTTCCTATCCCATCGTCGCCATAAGCCGTATCTGTGTCGGTGCGACGTAAAGCAAATAGCAAAAAAAAAAAAAAAAAAAAAAAAAGACATAGACTATGTTGAGCAAAAAACAAATGTTGAAATAAATGTTAAGTACTAATACAATATTATATATATATATTTTTTTTTACATTTGAAAATTTACCACGTGTTGATGGATTAAACAGGACAAAATTATAATGTTAAGACAACACAATATGGAACATAACTTATGCCTAAATCCCTGGCTTAAAGAATGACGGGAAGAGGACTTCGTATTTCTGAAGGACTAACATTAATGGACGATTACTAAAGTTCTTACACATGTCATCATAAGTCAAATGTGGAAAAATTGGTTTTCAAAAATCTACCAACTTCATAAAAAAGTTGGCGGTAGGCTGTCACTTTTGTAATGGCTGCAGAATTTTGAGTGTTTCGTATACTTATTGATTAGAAATAAAAGACAAATATTATGTGGGTAATACATTTTATTGAACAGAATGTAATAACTCTGTAGTATGGGGCTGTGATGTGAGACATGAGAGACCTAATTTGAAAGTTCGCGAGTAACTTCAAAGTAGTTATTTATTGTAAACTGTTTTCGCTGTTTCATTTTCTCTTAGTAACGCCTATTGCACTCTTCTCTTTTCATTTCTCTTATTCCTTCATAATTCACTTTTCTAATTTCAGCTCTTTCTTCTGCAGGCTTTTGCCAAATCCTAATCAAATCATTCTTTTCCAATATTGTATTTATTATTCTATACAACTGACCATGACGTATTCGCAACGACAGCTAACCTCCAACTGTGTCCGCGAATTAATACAGCGCCATCTTATGACAGAGTATGCGAGTGACGTCAATCTTTCTTTTCCAATATTAAATTTATTATTCTATACAACTGATCAGGACGTATTCGCAAAAACAGCTAACCTCCAACTGTGTCCGTGAAACAAGATAGCGCCATCTTATAGGTTATGCGTGTGACGTCAATGTTCATTCTCCAATATTAAATTTATTATTCTATACAACTGATCAGGACGTATTCGCAACGACAGCTAACCTTCAACTGTGATCGCAAAACAAGACAGCGCCATCTTATAACAGAGTATGCGTGTGACGTCACATATTTAGCACAAATTGTGTCTTACTTTCATGAACACTACGTTTCATATTTCATTTTTTTTTTTTTTTTTGCAAAACCTATCGTCCTCTTTTATGCGTCAATTGAGACATTAAACATAATCGTAAGTTAAATACTCTTGGCGATATACGCGTTCTACGCAAACACTAAGAGCGTTTTAACATTTTTCTTTTCATGACCCCTTGTCGAGGAACATTAGAACGCAAGGCTTTGTGCAGAAAATGGTGGTTTGTTAAGAAATTGGCAACAGTTGCCACCGAAAGTTTGAACGGAAAGAAGGCTATCGTATTTATATTTAAACAATCTGATATATTGGTAGGCAGACATTGAATCTTGTTGATGTGCCGTGGCCGTGGATTGAGCACATTGACGCCGGTGAGTCATCTCCACCCGGCAGCTGAATAGCAGGAGGTGGAAGGAGGCGAACAACACAGACTAAATATAAAACAAAGCAGTGAGCATGGAGGACTATTTCCAGCAGCGTATTTCCTTTCTTCTCGTCAGCGGTATTTTCAGAGAGTCTCCTTTCTTGGAGCGGCTCGCGGTTCTCCAGAAACGCGCAACGGAACTACGCATCAGGTGCAGGAATCTTTTAATTGGTATGACCAACTGACAAAGACTTCCAATAGTTTTGTGTTGTGTATAAATAAAGAAGGATATAACGAGCCTATTTATACTTCCCTCTGGCGTTACTCAGATTTGGGGAGCTGAGGTCGGAGACTCAATGCTGGGTTGATATGGAAAAAAGAAATGATTTCAACTTGCAAAAAAGTATTTGGAAAGTACTCAACAGAATACAAATAGAACATGATTACATTCCTTTCCTCATAATGTCAGTGTAAGTATGAAAGGGAACATTGTCGATTATCCTATAGTAATGGCGTGTGGTTTCCGAAGATGTCTAGGGTAGGTCTTTCAAGGTAATGCCTTATCTGCAACCTGCACATCTTGTGAGGATGAGGTTCTATCTATGTTGAATTCTACTGACGAAGACGGCACACATACCCAGCCTCCGAGCCATTAGAATTAACTAATCAAGGTTAAAATCACCGACCCGGCCGTGAATCGAACCCGAGAACCCCTGGACCGAAGGACAGCACGCTAATCATTCAGCCATGAAGCCGGATGAAGTCGTGTCCTCATACCGAGATGGCACATCTCTTTCTAGGCACACCCCCATAGAGGTGAGCTGCATGTATCTTTATAACCACATACCAGCCTACTTGCCATTTTAAATGTCTGGCAGTACCGAGAATCGAACTCGATGAAGAACTAACAAGTCTTTCGTGTGAATATAAAAGACTTACATTATGCAACACTGGCAATCCTCGACTGAACTGGAAAGCTGGACATTATTTTGTAAATCTAGAAATTATTATAAATATCCGACTCGTTACCTGACTGATAAGCATAGTGACAGTCAGTGTAAAGGGTCTCGGGTTCGATTCCCGGTCAGGCTCGGAGGCTGGATGTTTTTGTTCGTCTTAATACACACCATTTCATAAGAAAAAAATACATCGCATTTGAGACCACACAATCATAATAGTAAATAATTCTCCTCATATAGGACTGGCCTCAGGCGCCATCCTATCCTAAAACTGGGCCAAAACCACCTGAAGTGCCTGGAAACAGGCCAGGAAGTAGTCTAATTATCATAAATTATGTAAATGTCAGTAATATAAGTTCCAAATGCAGTTTATCATTTTCATCCCGGTGTACGTGTGTACTGTAGTCGCTTCGATTGGGATATTAACAGAATGCACTGGGTATTGTTTGTGTAATAGGATACACGAAAACCTGGATATTACTAGCTTTAGTTAGAATTCAGGCTGATGAATATTGGACTTTTTATTTGAAGCGTTGTTATCCTGAGGTTTGAATTCGACAAGAAATAAATGGTCCTACGGTTATGACCACGATATCAATAGTATCGTAAAACTGTAAATTTTTAGGTCTTTTCATTTAGTAACAAATGTTGTTTCTTTTCCACCATGAAACATTTACGACATTCCCTTCAGTATTTTTTTTATTATTTTAGGTAGTTGCAAACTTCAAGCGATTATTGGAACTAATGTTTTCTTTTGGTCTAGAATTCTTGCTTTTAACTAATTACTCAAGTGTCAGCATGTGTGTGAAAATATCTTACTAATAACCGGTTTACTTAAAACTGATATGTTTGTTTTGCATAGTTTCTCATTTTCACACCAGGCAAATACCGGGGCTGTACCTTAATTAAGGCCACTCTTTCCCACTCGTAGAACTTTCCTATACCATCGTTGCCGTAAGACCTATAAGTGAGATGTCGGTGCGACGTAAAATAAAGATAATATATTAGTTGTTCTAGTGTTTCTATGGTGCACGTCAGATGGATGTTCGGTGACTGACTGTTATTACGGTTGGTCATCCATATATTAGCAGGCGTACCCTCCTTGTAAAGGATTACACTTTTCCCAGAACTGAAATTACATATTATATAAACGATCACGAATCAAGAATAACACTCTAGCTATAAAACAACACACACCTGTGGTTTTTCTGACACGTCTCTAATCCCTTACAGGTCTCACACCTCCTACGGAAACAGAACCCTTATAATCTCCTACCTTTTTATATCTCATTGCGACAACATGATCCAGTGTTAAATCGCCAGCTCGATTCCACATGATGGCACGGTCAATCCTACTTTGTGTTCTCTCTCAACCTTCATCATAGCTGTCTCTCGAGTCCGGAAAAGTCCAAGCAATCAGTTGCTGCATCCAGGACGAAATGCTACTCCGTTAAAAGTGAATGCATTGAATAAAATAAATACGGATTATAATGCAGGTTTATTGCGATAACAATTAAGCACTTATGTACAGTAGCCACATCCAACATACAAGGAAACGAAATATTATTGTTACTAGGGGTACGTGTGCATTTCACTATACGTGCAAATCGCAATGAGTTTGAAGAAAATAGTTCAACGATAAATACGCAGTACCAGAGTCAGGGAAGTAACTGAGTAAAAATAATCGAACTGGTTGTAACGAGTAATTTTTAGTAATTTGTCTTCTAATGTCACTTTTTATAAAATATATTTAATTTTTACTCGTAATTTACTTCTTGAAATAAAACTGTAATAGTTACATTCTCTAAACATGGAAGCAGAAACGGAGAAAAAGTAAGTGATAACTACAGGGCCGGATGTTCAGGCAGTAAGGGGTTAGAATGCAGACTATTTTGCCGAGTAGGAGCTGTAGTCTACCCCGCTCTTGAGTAATGTAACGGGGAGTAACATAACTTTGAGGGGTTCTAAGAGGCCAGGACCTAATGTTTATGCAAATCTCATAGAAGTACTGTAGTCCGGGCACCGGGAGTAACATAACTTTCAGGGATTCTAAGAGGACGGGCACCTAATATTTATGCAAATCTCATAGAAGTACTGTAGTCCGGGCACCGGGAGTAACATAACTTTCAGGGATTCTAAGAGGACGGGCACCTAATATTTATGCAAATCTCATAGAAGTACTGAAGCCTCCTTGGCTCAGGTGGCAGCGCGCCGGCCTCTCACCGCTGGATACCGTGGTTCAAATCCTGGTCACTCCATGTGAGATTTGTGCTGGACAAAGCGGAGGCGGGACAGGTTTCTCTCCGGGTACTCCGGTTTTCCCTGTTATCTTTCATTCCAACAACACTCTCCATTCACATTTCATTTCATCTATCAGTCATTTATCATAGCTCCAGAGGAGTGCGACAGGCTTCGGCAGCCGGCACATTTCCCATCCTCGCCGCTAGATAGAGCTTCATTCCCTTCATCCCTGACCCGGTCAAATGACTGGTAACAGGCTGTGGATTTTCATTTCATAGAAGTACTGTTGTCCGGGCACCGGGAGTAACATAACTTTCAGGGGTTCTAAGAGGCCGGGCCTCTAATGTGTATGCATCTCTCATAGAAGTACTGTTGTCCGTGCACCGCAAGTAACATAACTTTCAGGGGTTCTAAGAGGCCGGGCACCTAATGTTTGTGCAAATCTCATAGCAGTACTGTTGTCCGGGCACCGGGAGTAACATAACTTTCAGGGTTTCTAAGAGGCCGGGCCCCTTATGTTTATGCAAATCTCAGAAATAATGTTCTGCCGGCACCGGGAGTAAAATAACTTTCAGAGGTTCTAAGAGGCCGGGCACCTACTGTTTATGCAAATCTCATAGCAGTACTGTTGTCCGGACACCGGGGGTAACATAACTTTCAGGGGTTCTAAGAGGCCGGGCACCTACTGTTTATGCAAATCCCACAGCAGTACTGTTGTCCGGGCTAGTCTATACGTGTTAACTTCTTCATTTAAGTTTGCATTCTAGCCTAAAAATACGGGCTCTAGTGATGATGAAGATAACTTGCTCATTTCTGTAAGTGGCCTCATCAGTGTTGGATGATGTACTTTCTTACCTCTACTGTAATCCCCAAAACTCACATTTATCCTACAATGTCCATCACTGTTCGGAATGCTGTGAAAATTAAACACAGGTATCCCTTCAAGTGACCCTGCAGGGCGTCCTTTTAGTAAATGCAAAGATGTGCTTTCCCCCAAATATGTCGAGCTTCAGGGATGAGAACTGTAAGAACCACTACTCAATATAGTAAATGGAAAATTATCTGAAATGCTAAAATTCACTTCCTAAAATACAAGTAGTCCGCCTCTGTGGTGTAGTAGTTCGTGTGATTAGCTGCCACCCCGAGAGGCCCGGGTTCAATTCCCGGGCGTTTCGAGAATATTAACTTTCATTGGTTAATTCGTCTCATTCGGGGGCTGGGTGTTTGTGCCATCTTCAATATTAGATTTAATCTTCCGTACTGCACCATCGTCACAGACGCGGAAGTCGCCTATTGGCGTCAACTCTAGACCTGCACTAGAATGTCGGCCTCCGGATCCAAAGTTAGCGGTTTAAAACCCGGTAGAGGTAGTCGGATTTTTGAAGGGCGCTCCAAAGTTCATTCGACACTCCATGTCGTACGATGTCGTCACGTACAAGATATCTGGTGACACATCTGGTGTCTCCAAACCAAATCACACCCAAGGCCTGAAGATTACGAGGTGTCGTATGGTTAGCACGACGAATTCTCTCGGCCGTTATATTTGGCTTCTAGACCGGGATTTGGTGTCTACCTGACACAATTAATTAAAACTCAGCCATACACGACCACGAGAGATTCGGGTTACTCTGCCATCTAGTAGGCCTAGAGTAAAATGGAAAGTCGAAATTGACCAGCAAGCAGCCAGACAGCGTCGAAATGAAATGTTTGCATACGGTAGCTGAGGAAATATTTTCCTTCTTTCTCCGATTTTGGCCATCTAAGGACCAAGGAAAGTAAGCCTGTGCATTCATCTTAAACGGTATTATTATTATTATTATTATTATTATTATTATTATTATTATTATTATTATTATTATTATTATTATTATTATTATTATTACTACGAAAATTCCGTGGTTTACAGATGTGTAAGAAGGTACCAGGGTGAATGGGTGAACAGAGAAAAGATCAAAGCATATTCTAAAACACCAAATTCTGGAATTTTCTTTCTTTCCTTTTTCCCCCTTGATTTTAAACTTCGATAGATAATCTGAAAGAACAAGACAAATAACAGTTAAATGGAATAACAATTAGCTCGTCAGCTGTGATAACAGCAATGACTTAAAGTCAAAAATCAGGCACAATGGATAGGATCATAGACACAATAATGTACAAGGAATGAACTTTGTAGCTCTAACGTTACACTATTTCAAAGAGCACATTTGCTCCACTCACTGACATCGCAAAATTTTACTACAGCCCAGCCTCTCAGAAGCACAGGATTTCTGTCAAATTTTACACTAGATAAAAGTTCAAAATAGTGTTTACTGTCATTTCAGCTCAACATTCTATTAGACACTCGTTAATAACTAATGACACTTTAAACAGGGGCAATGTGTTATAAATCGTAACTACTGAATTATAAGAGGACTTCACCGTCGTGTTCACAATATCACGTTCATTATTATCAACAACACACATACGTCACAGAGTAAAGAAAGGCAACTATACAAATACAAAGAATACATAGATATCTCAATGTTGACGTAACCAATGTCAATCCGCGACATCCTCCCCACCCTGATCTATCTCCAAAGGGATGACCAGCTGCACTGGCCGAGTAATGAGAATGTTGTCAGGCTGCCGCAGAACGACCGTTCTTGCACGTCCGTCTCTTCCTGGGCGCATCTCTTCTATCCTCGCTTTCTTCCACATGTGGCGAGGTCTGACGTCTTCTTGGAGGAGGACGATGTCTCCGATCTTGGGCAAATGTGTATTGGTCTTTTGATTTTTGACCTCACGGTGACTTCTTAGATGAAGCAGATACTCCTTTTTCCAGCGTCGTGAAAAGTCCCCCAAGACCTTTTGTTGTAATCTGTATTCCTTTACGAGATTTTTCCTCGTGCTCGGTTCTGGCCCTTCCGGGATGGACGTTAGTTTTCTTTCAACTAAAAAATGGGATGGTGTCAGGAGATCTCCCGTGTCTGTGGCCTGAGTGATAGGTCTGCTATTAGGGTGGCTTCAACACTTGTCAATACTGTATCGAGACTTTCTTCGTTCAGCTGGGAATGGTCGAGTACCTTCCTTAGACATCTTTTTACAGAGCCAACCATTCTCTCCCAAAAGCCTCCCCACCAAGCCGCCCTCGGTGCGATAAACTTCCAACGAATACCATTGTGAGCACAGTGGTGGTACACTTTGGTGTCTGTCACAATCTTATTGAGTTCTATAAGCTCGTTATGAGCAGTGAGGAAGGTCTGAGCGTTGTCAGAATATATGGTGTGCAGCTCACCTCGTCTGCTGACAAACCTCTGCATGGCCATCAAGAATCAATCCGTAGACATATCCGTAGATAGCTCGAGATGGATAGCACGGGTGGTGGCACAAGTGAAAAGAATGATGTACGATTTGTTAACATTGCTGCCACATCTAACGTACAGGGGTCCAGCGAAGTCGATCCCAATCACAGTGAAGGGTTGTGTCAACTGAAGGTGGTCTGCTGGTAATGGCGCCTCAATCACCACTGGTCTGCTGTTGTGCGCTAATTTGCACGGTAGACAAGAATGCAGAATCTTCTTTGTTATTTGTCGAGCTCACAGAATCCAGAATTCTTCACGTAGTTCTGCCAGTACTATGCGTATTCCAAGATGGTGAAGTTTGATGTGGGTCTCTTGAATGATTAACTCAGTGAACCGATGACGGCCGTCCAGAATTGTTGGGTGTTTCTCAGTTTGAGACAAATTTGAAAACTGTAGTCTGCCATCAAGTCGAATGATACCTTCATGTAGAAATGGATTAAATCTAGCAATCTGTGAAGTGCCCTGGTAATCGTTCACCATTTCGCAATGCAGCTAGTTCAACAGTGAACCGTTCCTCTTGAACCCTTTTGATCCAGTATGTGCGTGACGCACGTAGCTCTTCTGCCGTTAGTGTATTGGGGTGTTTTGTGTTCTTGCTCAACATACTGACGAAACGAAGTAACCAAGCTGTGACATGTAGCAATTTCCAGTATGAGCTATACCTCGAGATATCCGGTAGGGGTTCCGCTATAGTGATCGTGAGAACTTGTTGCGCCTTCCTGGCTTCTGGCAACTGCGTGCAGGTGGGTGTTGGGTCACGTGGCCATGCGCCTCTGTCTTTGATGAGCCAGCGAGGACCATGCCACCATGTTTCTAAGGAGGCTAGCTGATCTGCGTATACTCCTCGAGTGAGGTGATCTGCAGGGTTCTGATCTCCAGGACAGTGTCTCCATTGACTGGGGTTTACGTGATTATGTATTTCTGTCACGCGGTTGCAGACAAAGGTCTTCCACTTATTCGGATCGTTGCGAATCCACCCAAGTGTAACAGTAGAATCGCTCCACAGCTGAGCATTCTTGATTTCACAGCCAGTCTCTTGACAGAAGTAGTGAAGAAGGCGTGTACCAGCAAGTGAGGCTAGCAGCTCTAGTCTTGGTAGAGTTAACTTCTTCACGGGTGCTAGTCTGTTTTTGCTGCAGACGAGTTTTGTGACCGAAGTGTCGTTAAGCGTTGACTTCGTGTAGACGACAGCTCCGTATGCTCTCTCCGAAGCATCGCAGAAGACGTGCAGCTCTGGTTCATGCCCTGGTCCCGTAATGCCCACCCACCTGGGAACGGATATGGATGATAGGTGCTGAAGTTCAGAAGTCCACAAATACCAGTTACGTGCAAGATCTGATGGAAGAACTTCCTCCCATGATAGGCCTCGGAGCCACGTGTCTTGGAATATAAGTTCTACGATCCCCACAGGTGCGAAAAGTCCGAGAGGGTCATAGAATCTGGCAGTGGCGCGTAGAATGTTCCTCTTCGTCCCTGGTTTGTCCACCAGGTATCTTGCTATTTCCCCCTTGTCGGTCGAAATGATGTCTTCAGAGGTATCCCAATCGATACCCAGCACACTCGTTACGGATCTCATTTCCACATCTTCGTTGCGCAAGGCTTCCTTCAAGGTCAGTGAATTAGTAGCCACCTTACGGAGTGGGAGTTTGATCTCCATCAAAAGGTCGGTGAGTTCGTGATATAACCTCATCGCGAGGATGTTGTCTGCAACACTTGTTATAAAGTCATCCATAAATGTTGATTTATCGAGAAGACCCGATGCAAATGGATAATTATCTTGACGCAGTGTTGCCAGTTCCCTAAGACTAGCGGACAGAAGAAATGGGCTCGAAGCAAGTCCAAATGGCAAACGTTTGAAACGGTAGGCTATGACCTCGTCAGTGAAATTGTACGCATCATCTCCTGTATTCTCGGTGCGATATCACAGGAACCGCGTGAGGTCTCTGTCGTTTTCGTCTAACGCTAACTGCAAAAATGTTTGGTGACCATCACACGGGATAGCCTTCGGGTGGCTCCTGAAACGTAGCAGGGTTCTCAATATTTCAGGGAGCAAGTTAGGACCTATTTCCAGTGTGTCGTTCAGTGAAGGCAAGTCTGGTTCATGTGACGACGCGTCGAAGACAATTCTGTACTTTGTGATGTCTCCCCTTTGTTTCTTTACAATGTGGTGTGGCATATAGTAAACATTATAAGGAGTGACGTCCTCGGGTGCAAATTCCACGTGCTCTTGCCTTATGTAGTCCCACATGTGATTGTAGTAGATGTGTTTCAAGTCCTTGTTTCTCTGCAGTTTAGACTCTAACAGGGTGAATCGTTTTTCAGCGGTGGTGCAATTGTCAGTTAAGGGAATACCCACCTTTTGAGGTAATGATACAACTCTCCGTCCATGTTCGATGCGGTAAGAGTCGCGGAACTCTTGAAAAATAGTGTTATCTTTAATGGATAATTTTCCCTCTTGGTTATCCACAATTCCAATAGTTTCTAAGTCCCAGAACCGTCGCACGCTTTCATCAGTTATCTGATCAGTTGTGAGTGAGACATGATGGACCATTATTTGGTTGATCGTAGTGCCAGGTCTACTTCCGCTGAGAATGTAACCGAAGATAGTAGGAAGAAGAACCAGTGATGTTGTTACTCTGATAGGTTCCTTCATTGTTACTATCTTCCAGTATGAATCCGCACCTATGAGTACCTCGATCGGAAGATCTTTGTCAAGGTCGTCACTCGGATCAGCCAGCTTCATCCTCCTTAGCGATGCTAGCGTGGTTATGTCTTGGGGTGCAGTTGGTTGAAAAGTGTAGGAGCTGTGACTTTCAAAGGCGCTAATCGATACTTGAGCTCTGGTTGAGTAGCCCATAATATCGAAACAAACCTTCCGTCTAATATCATACATAGTGGAGGGTGATTCAAACGTGCTTATCTCAAGAGTCTTGCGATCAGTAACATTAAGCTGCAGCGAATCAATCAGAGAATTGTGGATGAAGCTCGATTGACTCCCTGCATCCAGGATACAACGAGTTAGCTTGTTTCGCCCTGTCGGCCCCTTGATCCATACATGGGCCGTTTGCAGGTGTGTGAAATCGGACGTGATGACCCCTATCTTGCCCACGGAAGTGTGCTGACTGCTGACCTCGGTACAAATGGATACATGGTGTGACCCTCGACATTTGTTGCAGGATGCCTTCCCCTCCTTAAAACACTGTGTCTTGTTGTGCCCACGGCGTAGGCAAAGAAAGCACCGGTTTGTGGCTTTCAGTCTCTCGACTCTCACCTGGGGATCCTTCATCTGTTGACAATCCTGACCCCAGTGACCTCGGTTTTCGCAGTACACACAGAACGGGTCTGGTCGAGGTGTCTGCTTCCCCTTTTGTTTGTTTGGTTTTGTGTTTACGTGAAGGGTAGCTGCTGTGGGTAATGAAGATGACGTTAATGGGGTGTCACCCCGTACCTTTTGAGCGTTAAGAGCTCCTTCCACTTCTTCGTTAAGGAACGCCATTAGTCGGGTAGTGTCTAGTGTCCCCTTCTTGTATGCCTAGTCTTTTAGCGTGGACGAGCCAACGGCGACAGATGTCTTCTGGAAAGGCTCGTAATAGTTTGGGTGCTAAAATTCGACCATATGCGTCGACGTCTTCCCCTAGTGCTCTCAATGCTTGTATCCGGTGATGGCATTCAATGTAGGTCGTGTTTAATACTTCGGCGGCCTCCGAAACGGCAACTTCGAGATTTTCCAAGTAATCGAGGTGAGACTGAATAATCCTGTTCTTATCACCATATCGTGCTATCAGAATTTGTTTAGTTTGTTCGTATGTGTCTGCCGTTATAGATATACCGT
This sequence comes from Anabrus simplex, assembly GCF_040414725.1. Classification (NCBI taxonomy): domain Eukaryota; kingdom Metazoa; phylum Arthropoda; class Insecta; order Orthoptera; family Tettigoniidae; genus Anabrus; species Anabrus simplex. The sequence continues at coordinate 33,059,522 of NC_090273.1, forward strand.
CTAAAAGACGCCTTGGTTCTCCCTCTAAATACCCACGGAGAAACACGTGTTTGTGTACGACGGACACCGACGAATTTTTTTCATTGGAGGACTCGAACTGCTCCCAGAATCCCGGCCATTCTTCTACGTTCCCTGAGAATGACTGCAGTTTAATGGTAGGAAGCTTTATCTCCGCTGTAGTCGTGGGTTGAACAAGGACACTCGGATACGTAGTGGTAGAGTCGGCCTCATTCCTCGCGCTTTTCTGTTGTATGAGGCCCGTGACCTTTCTAATCGCCCGTTTGGAGTTGTCCAGATATTCTTCACAGGCTGCCACGTCGTCTTCGTACTCCGCGTCATCGAGTAAATCTTGGATACTGTCATTTAACGCATTTAAGGACGCTAATGTTTCCTGTAGATGCTCGCGGATATGCTCTATTTCATCTGAGTCCGTGGATTGATTGAACGAATGAATCTGATTAATAAAACGCGTAGTGTTCGAACGTTGAGTTACTCGTCTACGTTTCAATTTCGTGAGCTGATTCGCTATACTGCCTTCCATAATGTCTCCTGCTAGTAAATTAATTCTTCATTGATCTGAATACTATTACTCCTTGAGATATTCAGACAAAAAATAAACATGTGAAATGATTGCGCGGCTCAACGTTACGTCATACACTATTGTCAATGAATGGTTGCCAGAGATGTCTTATTAAAAATGAAAGACCATAACTTAGTTCCTCCCTTTTACAAAATACGGCGCTAGTGTTCTACTCGAGTGTTGCATGCATAGATCTCTTTGGAATGGAAGCCATTACAGATATTTTGACGTAGGTGGGGTTATATTTCTTGTTACGAGTAATATTGAAATTCCTTCGAATTTCTATGCATTAAATATTCAGAAAACATTACCAATCTACGGTTAACACTACATATACTGTAATTGTGTTTCGTCTTATCTGCTGGTTTGAAGTTGTAGCTAGTTCTGCGTTGGTGATCCTTTCTTCTCCTCAGAGATGCGTAGATATGTCGAGATTTAAGTCGCTCAACATCCGTGTCTGTGGTGTGAAAATCCTCTTCTGTTCTCTCGTGTCGCGTTGAACTCGTAATATTTCCGGAGGTTTCGGCACCAAGATTTGTGTGTTATAAATCGTAACTACTGAATTATAAGAGGACTTCACCGTCGTGTTCACAATATCGCGTTTATTATCATCAACAACACACATACGTCACAGAGTAAAAAAGGCAACTATACAAATACAAAGAATACATAGATATCTCAATGTTGACGTAACCAATGTCAATCCGCGACACAATGAGTGCCCATTCTAAAGGGTCTTAGTGTAGAAAACAAATGGTAGGAGGTGAAACACTTGCACTTCTTTTGAAATCCTACATGTGCTTATTTGGCCCGAAGTTACAGAGGTTAATCCTATGCTACAGAGAGGTGACTAGATGCGAAATATTAAGTTCCACAATGGTTTGAAGAATTTAGAGTTTTAGAAAACCCCTATACCAAGTTGAATGGAATTTAATAGAGGGTGAACGCTCTTTATCCCCTAAGTTACACATTTCCCAGCAGGGATTTCAACAAGTTCTTCAGACTTGCCTTAAAATTTACATTTAAAAGGTGGTATAAAACTTTAGAAATTTACATTAGGAAAGAAGTGTGAAACCTTCCCCTCAAGTTATCTCCTTGGAGCTATCACATATTAAAGCATGTCTGCCATTACCTTTAGCTGTTATGCCTTCCGATAACGGCAAGTCTACCCCTGCCCCAAGCTATGCGTACACACACTTAGACCGGAGCTATGAAGATGACAAAATGGCCCAAAAGCGCCCAGTTTATATAGCAACTCAGGCGGCATGTTCCTGAACTCTCTTGAGCTAGGCAGAATGCCTGTACACACCTCCAATTTTAATTACCTACAAACATTTCTGGTTGGTACATAACATAAGGAAGAAGGAAGCCATAGTAGAGCTAGCAACCTCGGCACATAAAACAATCACATAAGTTTACAACCACATAGAATATAAATTTCCCTTGAAAAATGAATAGTCCATCCTCCCGCCAGAGGGGGCACAAGTCGATAGTAGAAACATCTAAAGACTAAATGTGTAAACTTCTTCAGATACATAATTCAAGGTTCACAGTACAGATGGCCTTCTAGAAGGCGCGCAGTTCAAATGGACGGAGAAGGTGTACCCCCGGTACAATTATTATTATTATTATTATTATTATTATTATTATTATTATTATTATTATTATTATTATTATTATTATTATTATTATTATTCGGAAGCGAAGGATTAATTTTTATGGCCGTATAACACGTATGAGCTCGGAGAGATTGACGAACCGGATCTTTTCCTACTTTATAAACAAGAAAACAAAAGGGCCCCTGGTTCACCAAAGTTGAAAAAGACCATCAAGAAATAGCGAACACACATGAAGACATCCAGGAACGTGTTCCTCTCCAGGAGAAAGTTCGAGCATACCAGCGATTACAAAAAAGGCCGAAGTTGAAAACAGGCAAGAAGTGGACTGATGAAAGAGAGGAGGCTCACAGAAAGCGGATGTGGGAATACTGGAAAGAATTAAAACTCAAGGATGCAAACGGTTGAAATAACGTGGTCCACAGCCGGCCTAAACGAAGCAATATAATAATAATAATAATAATAATAATAATAATAATAATAATAATAATAATAATAATAATAATAATAATAATAATAATATAATTATATTATTATTATTCATTGTTGTATTTAATATGTAAAAATTCCATTTATTTTTGAATCTTATATAGTACATTAGATAGTGTAGTAGAGTATATCTTAGATTCATGCACTTCCTGGTAAACTTCACCTGATTAAAAATACAGTACATTATCTATCTCTCCTTTGCCACTGACCCCTGAGTTGTATTTCGACGTTTCTTCTGCTCTGAAAAGACATCATCGACAGAGCTTTCAGGTTTGTTTTATCTCATAACTTTCTGTGGACTTGGCGCGAGCACGCTCAGTGGCGGGTGATAGATTCGAATCCGTGACACAGTGTAGACGCATCATGTCCCACATAAATCACCCGGACACAGGTCTGTTCTTTTTTGTTTTGTCAACAATAGACCGTCCCCCTTCCTATTGACGGGCCCTCGTCACTCACTAGCTAATTTGAATGGTATTCCATTTGAAAAGGCCAGATCTGGAATGGAACATTAAATGGTTTCACTTCTGTATCTCCACAGTGGTGAGAGGGACAGGAATGCGATAGATTGATCAATGTTACAGCTGTCCTGCATGAAAACTAGGCTCATGATATTAATCATCACTTGTTTTTGAAATCAACAATATTTCATTGTTAAAGGAAAACAGAAACATATATTGTAAATAGTAACGGAGGCTATTCATGTATTGGATGCACAGGTGCGTTCTAACTAGCGTTCTACCTCCGCAGATCTTTAAAATGGTTTACCATTTTATCACCAAAGAGCAGAATGGTAAATTTTCACAAGATGTCACTGAGTTCTTCCCGATTCTCAACTAAAGTTCAGTTCCACACACGAACACCTTTTTTTTTTTTTGCTAGGGGCTTTACGTCGCGCCGACACAGATAGGTCTTATGGCGACGATGGGATAGGGAAGAGCCTGGGACTTGGAAGGAAGCGGCCGTGGCCTTAATTAAGGTACAGTCCCAGCATTTGCATGGTGTGAAAATGGGAAACCACGGGAAACCATCTTCAGGGCTGCCGACAGTGGCATTCGAACCCACTATGCCTCGGATGCAAGCTCACAGCCAACTCGCCCGGTTATGAATTTTTAACTCTTGAAAGGTCATATCAAGAAAAAAATGGTAATACTATGTACTGTAGGCTATACTTTGATTGGTTTCAAGTATCACCACCAAGATTTTTTTTTTGTAGACTTAGAAATAAAGGGGGGCCATTTTAGTGATAATATAGAAATTCCAAAAATATGCGGCACTGAGTGTTTTTGAATGTTTTATTTTTTTCGAAGCAGCGCCAAGATGGTTGATTTTTCTTTGTCTTTGATATGTATGGCCCGAGGCCTCGGGACGAGCTATGTGCGTCAGACTTATCTGCCCTGATTGTTTCATTTGTACTCTGCAGATGGCATCCAAGAACACATGTCTGATGCCGATAGCTTACATTGAGACCTATTTCAAGAAAAAGGGAAAATTGACCATCTTAGCGCTGGTTTAAAAAAAGCATTAAACACACAGAAATCGGTGCCGCATTTTTTCGGAATTTTGATACTTATACTGAATTGAACCCCACCTACTTTTAAGTCTAGAAAAAAAGAATCTTGGTGGTGATACTTGCAACCAATTAGAGTAGGCTCTATACAGTACATAATATTTCCAAAACTTCTGACTACCTGATATGATATTCCAACAGTTAAAAATGTGCAAAATCTCGCACAATACTTGGCGTAACTCAGTTGAATTAGGCGACGTATATCATATCAGACGCGAGAGATCAGGAAAAAATAGAGATGTCCAGTAGCACAATGTTAGGTTCTAGATGACATTTCATGAATTTTTTATGTGGTTCTAAACTTTTGAACAGTACTGTAAATTATGTTGAAATTCAGATTGCAGTACCGGTACATTACAAAATCTTATATCAAAGTACAGAACAAGAAAAATATGATAAAAGCGAATAGTTTTACAGCGAATGGTACGGTCAGACTACAGTCTAAAATCCAACTTTCAAGGCTTCTCAGAAAATAGATTCAAGAGATCTGTTGATGTTACAATATTGTCTCTGTGAATGTTCGAAAGTCGACTTCCTCTTGTTTATTGCCAGTTTCTGTTTTTTTTTTGTTTTTTTTTGTAAAAACTCCAGTAACCCCCCTCCCTCATCTCCTTGGCTACACCGCTGAACGTGGGTACTGTATCAACAACTTGGTCACGAGATGCCGTGTCTTCACTTCAGAAGGCGAATGTTATTGCTACTTGTGGCTGAACGTGGCACTCCAAAATTCAGACCCGAACAATGTTTCAGACTGCACTGAATGTCGTAAGGATAGTTAGCTTTGATTTTCTTTTGCGCTTGTGGACTAACACATTGAACGTTTCGGTGACGGAAGGGTAGGAAAGTGCTAGGATTGAAAAGCTGAAAAGGAAGCCGCCTTGGCCTTAAGGTATAACCCCTACATTTGCCTGATTCAGCGCTGCCGACGCTGGGATACAAACCCACCATCTCCCGAATGCAAGCTCACAGCTACGCGACCCTGACCGCACGGTCAACTCGCTCGATAAAGTTCGAAAAGGTGAATATCGTAGTGACGGAGTTGGGAGGGATCTATTGGTGGTGGTGGTGGTGATTATTGTTTTAAGAGGAAGTGCAAGTAGGCAACCATTCTCTATACAATACTAATCAGAGAAAAAAATGGAAGGGATCCAACACTTCGAAAAATGAAGGTATCAGGCAAAGGTACACAAGGGTTACGAAGGGCGTGAAAATGGACTCCCTAGGCCTCGAGTGCTCTAATACCGTCGGGATCGGAAAGGAACAAAAGTTGACCAAGGGAGGTCGGATAGGGTAGGTGGAAGTGAGGAGCCTGGCATAAGTAAGTGGAAGCAATGCCAGAGCTTAACTGAGGACCCTGTGGTTGCCAACCAACGCTCCCAAGTTAAGAGCCCCTGGGGCCCCATTTAGTGGTCTCTTACGACAGTCAGGGGATAACCTGGGTATTATTCTACCACCCTCACCCACAGGGGGATTTCCTTTTTAATCCGTTTATTTTCCACGGTGGGATTTTCCCTCGAACTCAACGAGGGATCCCACCTCTACCGCCTTAAGGACCGTGCCATGGAGCATAAGACTTTGGGTCGTGTGCCGGGAGTATAAGCGGAAAACCACTTCGAGGATGACTGACGTGGGAATCGACCCCCTCTTCTCATTTCACCTCCTGAGGATAAGTGGACCTCGTTTCAATCCTCGTACCACGTTTAAAATTTCGTGGCAGAGCCGGGAATTGAACCCGGGTCTCCGGAGGGTGGCAGCTAATCACAACGACCGCTACACCAGAGACATGGGCCCTGGACTATATAACTTAGCTAAAGGCCAGAGAACACCTCAGAAGGCTTTGTCCAACGTTCAAAGAGAGCACCTTAGAATAATACCGGACCGAGCCAGGTTCGATCCTGCCAACATGGGCTCAGAAAGCCAGCGCCTTAACCGTCTGAACCACGCAGTTCGACACAACGCAGACATTGTCCGGTGTAACCTTCAATTCTAAGACACAGTTCTATTGTGTTAAGAAAGTGAAAAACAGTGTTTAATGCAATTTGTACCAAGTATAATAATTCAAACTTGTTACAGAAGAATTTACCCTTTTACTCCAGAAATGTGCACGAAATTCCTTGTGTTGAACACTTTATTAATGAAAATGTCTTCATTTCTAGTAACGCTTGCACTTATATAACGCTTTGACTTTTCAGTCGATCACTTGTTTTAAAAAATCAGAAAATGTGAATTTCCACGCATTCCTCCCCAGCGAGCCAGTAAGAGCTGTGAAGCTCTGTACGATAAGGATGTAAGGGAGATGAGGACATATTCTCCAAGTCAGTCGTATCATAAACAGGATGCAATGGAGCCAAAACCAGCAATTTAAAATCCCTTCCACATCCTATTAGCTTTATAGGTAACCACTTCACTCCCCAGCACGTTTTAAAACGTGTAAGCGCACTGCTACAAAAGCATATCAAATGACTCTAAGAATTTTTACACTCGAATAAATTGCCAACTTTTTATTTTTTCACAGACCTTCCTCTTTTGTTGTAAAAAAAACGTGGAGACCACTAATGTTACGTAATGGCCATATTAGCTGCAATAATGTGCACTTCAACTGCGCCACTCTCTCGTACAAATGGGGAAATAATTTGAGATCTACTCTGCTACTAAACCCTTCGCTCCTCCGTTACAACTAATACCTTTCCAAACTTCCCCCACAAAAACGAGAAAAGGTAGCACTGAAACAGTATGCATTCCTCTACTTGAAAAAAAAAAGACAAGTAGAGCCCGGAAGTTCGGGCATTTATTTTTGCTAAAATAGACAGGCAAATAATCACCATTTAGAAAATAGGCAGTGAAATAATTAAAATAGGCATTTATAATGACAAAAATAGACACTAACATAATAAAGATGCTTTAATGTAAGCTACGTAACACACATCTGCATCACATTTTTGTACTTCAAATTACATATGCCGCTGTAGGTGGGGATGATAGAATAACGTCAACGGTATCCCCTGTCTGTCGTAAGAGGCGACTAAAAGGGAGATCAGGGAGTGTGAGTTGGCGACCACAGTTACTCTAGCTGAACCTGGCGTTGCTTCCGCTTACTTGTATCAGGTTCCACCTTCCTACCTTTCCTGTCTGACCTCCCTTGGTCAACTCTTTTTCTTTTTCGACTCCGATGGTATTATATTTACGAGGCCCAGAGAATATTTCATATTCACGCTCTTCATGGGCCTTCCCTTTCTTTGCCGATACCTTCATTTTTCCAAGTATGGAACATGTTCCATTTTCTTTCTGTTCAGTGTAAGTAGAGAATGGTTACCAAGTTGTTCTTCCCCTTAGAACAGCAATCACCACCAGCACTAATTTTTACGTAGCAAGGACGGGACCTGGCAACCCTCTCGACCATTTGGCTTGTGGAGCTTTCAGTGGAGATATGTGTAATAAGAAAATATATTCTAATTTGTGAAAATGTTAGTTTGTTAATCTATCACTTGAAATGAGTTTTTCTTTATGATTAATACAGTACATTGGAATTATATACTTTTTCTTCCCATTGATTAATTTTAAAACATAAATAAGCAGAAAATGTCCCCAACAAAAAAGGCATTAAACTATTAAACAGGTCACGGAAGCTAAAACAGGCGAAAAAGGCAATATAATAACTGGTCCTACTTATTCCAAACGTACGGAAGCATGATTGTCTCTATGTGACACTTTATCCACCCAGGTAAAAAAAAAAGGCTATTTTGCCTAACTTCATAAGTATAAGAATGACGAAATACAGTTTGGAAAACACGTATATTTAACAATGGTGTAGACAAAACTTCCTCAGTCTAGGATTGGAAAGAAAGCGGCCATGGCCTTAAGGTACAGCCCGAGCATTTGCTTGGTGTGCAAACGGGAAACGATCTGAATGGCCTTCGAGGAACTATATTAGTTTATTATTATCAATTTATTTATATTATTGACTTATTTTGGGATATTCTAATGAGCTTTTTTTAAACGGGTTCGTTAGTTTTCTTTTAATTTTGGTTTTTGTAATTGCCGTTTACGTGAACGACTTTCATAGGACTATATTCGTAGTTATTATTTTTATTATAATCATCATCTATATATATAACGCTATCGTGTATGTTTCACGGAACTCAAACTCTTAAAGCAGAGAGTGTTAAAAGGTGCGATTTGTACCAAAATTTTCCAAATCGTCTCAATAGTACGGAATTCTTTTTGCATTGCTTGAAAAGCGAACGGAAATATTTTTATTTTCAAGATAAAATTACTAAATAACCATTCCAATGAAATGGAGTATGGCTTTCAGTGGCGGGAGTGTTTGAGGACAAGTTCAAGCTCGCCAGATGCAGGTCTTTTGATTTGACACTCGTAGGAGACCTGCGCGTCGTGATGTGGATGAAATTATGATGAAGACGGCACATACACCCAGCCCCCGTGCCAGCCAAATAAACCAATTAAGGTTAAACTTCCCGACCCTGCTGGGACTCGAGCCCGGGACCCCTCTGACCAAAGGCCAGCACGCTAATCATTTAGCCATGCAGCCGGACACCAATAATCTCCCCCTGTGGGTGGGGGCGGTAGAATAATACCCACGGTATCCCCTACCTGACGTAAGAGGCGACTAAAAGGGGCCCCAGGGGCTCTGCACTTTGGAGCCTGGGTTGGCGACCACGGGGCCCTTAGCTGAGTCCTGGCATTGCTTCCACTTACTTGTGCCAGGCTCCCCACTTTCATCTATCCTACCCGACCTCCCTTGGTCAACTCTTGTTCTTTTCCGACCCCGACGCTATTAGATTTGCGAGGGCTAGAGAGTCTTTCATTTTCACGCCCTTCGTGGCCCTTATCTTCCTTTGGCCGATATATTCATTTTTCGAAGTGCCGGACCCCTTCCATTTTTTTCTCTCTGATTAGTGTTATATAGAGGATGGTTGCCCAGTTGTACTTCCTCTTAAAACAATAATCACCACCACCACCACCACCACCACCACACCAATAATCGCAGGCGAAGACTTGCCCTACGCAATGCATTCTGTACTTAGTGGTTGCTAAGCGACTAACACTTTGCATTAATATCCTGATACAGTATATGTGATTTTCATAAGTAGTGATGTGACTGCATGCAGGCATGTTTGATTACTACCTGTCAAGCCAGACAGTACACACTTCCTCTGATCATGGAAGAGTACCATTCTCTGCTATATACTCTGATTCTCTGACCTTCCCCAGCTTTTAAATATTCTCAATAGATGGCAGAACATTCCTAAGAACTTAAATGCTGCCAAGAGAAAACACCTGACGTACGTACAGCCTTCTGTAAGACCGTTAATAAAACGCAGGGACAAACTCTGGAAAAAGTGGGTGTCTACTTACCCGGCCAATACTCAGCTACGGCCAATTGTAAGTTGCACCATCTCGGGCAAGAGAAAATTATATGGAAAATAGTGTTATAAACTACATTACGAATGAATCAATTTTTATGTACCGGTATTAAATGTTCATGAACTACTGAAAATGGCACGCAAAACACTATGACTACGCCAGACATTCCAAGACGAGTTACCTGGCCTATTTATAACGAATGATGCGGAACAGGACGGAGCCACTACTTATTCTTCGTCTTCTTTCTTTCTTTCTTTCTTTCTTTCTTTCTTTCTTTCTTTCTTCGTTTATGCCCAACTAAGGAACGCTATGGAACTTATTTAGCTGATGTCGTTGCCTCTTTCTTCTCCCAAAATCTCTTCATCTTCTCACTGTGGCTTTTCTTGCGATCTTCTGACCAGATTTTGTTGGTAGTAGTGCTTGCATAATGTTTAAAGCGGTGATTGTCGACGAATTTTCTGAACTTAGATCTGTATTACACAATGGTATCTCTGAGGCCTATTTCCTGAAGATCTTCTCCAACTTCGAGCAGCTAACTGTTTTTTAATTTCATTTATAGGGCAAGTTTCGAAATTCTTGTGGTCAATCTCTGATTACTCAGTCTGAGAATACGTCCATAAAATTTCAACCCTCTTTTCCTGAGATTTTCTCTGAATGTTGGTACAGGTCATGAGATTTCCTTATCATCCAAATTCCCCCTATACAGACTGGTCCAAAAATTTTCCTTGAGATTGTCTTTCTTGCTTTCCTACACCTTTCAACAGTGATCTGCCCCCAACTGTCAGTGCTTCAGATGCATACAGTGATTCAGGCCTGATTATAGTGTTATAATGACTTAATTTTGCATTTCGGGATATAGAATTTTATTATATCCGCTCCAAGTGAGTCTTTATGCTCTTTGCAGTTTGCTTCATGATTGAGTCCTGAAGGTTGGATGACTTCTCCCAGGTATTTCAATTTAGACACTTGGAATATTTTGCCATATTGGGTTTTCATTGCTTGCCCATCTAGATACCGACGAGATCCTTCCATGTAGTGAGATTTTTGATATGAGATCTGCAGTCCTATTCTGGATGCAATGTATTATTATTATTCTTTGTTTTCAGAATTGAAGTTTCTAAGTATTAAACGGAGATAAACATAAATATTCACAATCACAACCAGCCAGTTCTATCAATAACTGATGTGGCCTCTTGAAGTCCGAAACTTAGGTAAGTATTCAGGAGTTGCCTCAACTTCCAGCGATCTTGAGCGATGTTTTGCCAATTACTTCCGGCGATTTTGCGGATGTCTTTGTCCCAGCGGTCCGGTGGCCTTCCTCGCCGTCTCAATTTATCTCTTGGGCTCCATTCGAGAACAACCTTGGTCGATCTGTCATCCCATCTTCGGGCCACATGTCCTGCCCATTGCCACTTCAAGGTTTAAATTCTCGTTATGATGTCAACGGCATTTGTGACTGCTCTCATGTCATGGGCCTTCTTTCTATCTCTTCTGGTAAACCGAAGCATAGAAATCTCCATTCCTCTCTGGGCAGTTCTTAGTTTACTTTTAGTGAACTCATTCTTTGTCCAGGTCTCACAGGCATAGGTCATGACAGGGAGAATGCATTGGTCATGAACTTGCTTCTTTAGGTTTACTAACATATTGGATTTGAAGACGGTTGAATATCGTCCAAATGCATGCCATCCTAATTTGATTCTTCGGAAAATTTCTCTTGTTTAATAATGTGTTTCTTGCAGGTATGTTCTAGTATTATATTTATATTTAACGCATGTGTTCCACAGACTGAAGAGTTTTTAAGTTACATTCAACTAAGTCGACACTGGGAAGGATGACTTCCTTCTTAACAGAAGAAGAAAGAAGAAATCTGACGGCTGGCTAACAAGTATAGTATGTTCTATTTCTTTCGTACAGCAATCTGAGGTCAGTACGAAATGTTCAACATGTATTTTTGGAAAGTAATTTCGGAAAAGCAAAGTATGCGTGTTGTTTGCTGTTATTATAAGACGACCGCGGTCACTAGGTAACACCATAAGCTCATATCATATTCCGGTGATGGTGCCCGACCTTCTCCTTTCACCCAGACGGTGATAAAATGAACCAGAACAACGGAGGGGTGATACAAGTTTATGAGTCGTCTCGCTAGAGATAACAGTGTCTCTTTAGCTCGGAACGTACGACAGCTCGTGAATTTTAACAGGATGAACACCGCACGATTGACCCATTTCGTTTCAATGAGGGAGTGCCATTTCGTAGCTCCAGACAAAATTTCGTACAACTTTGCAGAAAAATAAATAAAATGAGATCATTTTTAACCTTTACAATTTAATATTTATGGCAAAGAAAAATATTTTGACCAGTAAGCACACTGGAGTTGCAGAAAAGAGGAAGTTATTAGTCTAGGGCCCGGGTGTTTATGCAGTAATAGGTTACAATGCAAACTTACTGAAGCTTACTGCTATGAGGTTTACATAAACATTAGGGGTTCGGCCCATTAGAACCCCTAGAATTTATGTTACTCCCACTACACTTCGAAAATCTTTAAATCTAATTCGGTAGTTTTGAGAAATTTATGAAAAACTACAAAACCTCTGATGATGATTATTATTTAGTAGGGAATGTCGACTAGTTTGCTCTAACGTAATGTAGTGGGAGTAACATAAATTCTAGGGGGTTCTAATGGGCCAAACCCCTAATGTTTATGCAAACCTCATAGCATTACCATCGTGCGGGTAGACTATACTTGTTACTCCCTTCAGTAAGTTTGCATTCTAACCTATTACTGCATAAACATCCGGGCCCTAGTTATTACAAACCATCCATACAATGAAAGGAGCTGGCTTGGGCACTCGCTACGAAGAAAGTGTTTGGTGATGGAAGCTCTAGAACAGGGATGGCAAACCTTTACCAACTAGCATGTCACTTAAGGTCTTGTTTATTACTTTTCATGTCCGACTCGTTGGCTGAATGATCAGCGTACTGGTTTTCGGCTCAGAGGGTCCCGGGTTCGATTCCCGGCCTGGTCGGCGATTTTAACCTTCATTGCTTCATTACAATGGCTCGGGGGCTGGGTATTTGTGCTATCCCCAACATCCCTGTAACTCACACACCACACATAACACTATTCTCCACCACAATAACACGCAGTTATGTACAAATGGCAGATGCTGCCCACCCTCATCGGAGGGTCTGCCTTACAAGGCAGATTCGAAGTACCGATTTTCATGTCTGTATCATCTTAGTTTTTGAGATATAAGTATCCCCACAAACAGAGTTCAAATCCTTCTTCACTTATTTTCGCCTTTGCCGGTTTTCAGAGACGCCGAGGTGCCGAAATTTACTCCCGCAGGAGTTCTTTTACGTGCCAGTAAATCTACCGACACGAGGCTGACGTACGTGAGCACCTTCAAATACTATCGGACTGAGCCAGGAACGAACCTGATTATTATTATTATTATTATTATTATTATTATTATTATTATTATTTACTAACTGTTTCCCACCGCTTCGCACGCGAAGATTTGGTAACTTGATAAAAATTAATTTTTCCTCGGTATTGCACTAAAATACTATTTGAAAATCTCTAATGTATAAAAACTAACCGAAAACCTGCATTTCATTTACCCCAGAATTTCTTTGTAAATCATATTTGTGACATTGCCTTTTGGGGTTAGGATGACCAGGCTACTGGCAGAGCTAAATATGGAATATGTGACATGGAAGTCTATATGTGAGAAACAGTCCTCTTAAGTCGAAGAACCTGTTTCTTTATTTCTAAAGGAGATTCGAAATACCGATTTTCACGTCTGTATCATCTTAGTTTTTGAGATATAAGTATCCCCACAAACAGAATTCAAATCCTTCTTAACTTATTTTCGATCTTCAGGTCAAGTTGATTTTCCAAAAACAAAAAGTACGTGTTTTTTTATTTTAAAGAGATTCTAAATACCAATTTACACGTCTGTAACGTGTTAAGTTTATGAGATATACTGTGGATATGCTCATTTCAAAAACTGCCCCACTTCTTGGCTGAGTGGTCAACGTTGAGGCCTTCGATTCACAGGGTTCAGAGTTCGATTCCGGGCTGGGTCAGGGATTTTAATCGCGTGTGATTAATTAATCTGGCTCGGGGACAGGTTGTTTGTCTTTGACACAACTCTCTTCTCATTATATTCATTCAACACACCACAATACCAATCAAAACAGGAACACGCAATAGTAATTACATCCCCACACATGGGGTTGGTGTCAGGAAGGACATCTAGCCGTAAAACAGGGTCAAATCCACACATGCGACATACTTCGCATCCGCAACCCCACAGGTGTGAGAAAAGCGGTAGAAGAAGAAAATCATTTTAAAAATTTACCCGCTTTTTTTAATTACTTCACACCCTTAAGTGGATTTTCAAAAAAAAGTGTGTTCATTTATTTTTAAAAGAGATTCCAAGTACCAGTTTTAACGTTTGTAACATCTTCAGTTTCTGAGATATATGTATCCTCATATAAAGAATTTCAAATCCTTCCTCACTTCTTTTCACCCCCTCGCACTCGCCCCTTAAGTGAGTTTTCTGAAAACAAGAATTTATATTCTTTTATTTTTAAGGGAGATTCCAAATACCGATTTTCATGTCTGTAACATGGTAGGTTTTTGTGATATATTGTAGACTAGCAAATGCACCCGTGCATCACTACGGTATTCTACATTTTATACGGATATCAAAGTAAATACTATACGTGCAGTATATAAGATTGTTTTAAAATTGCATGACCCTTAGCGTTATCCGAGAAATAGCATGGGTGTGGGTTGCGGAGTTGTAATGATAACGGCAGGCTCACTTGCCTACTGCCATTCACAATCGAGTTGGGAAGATTACATTATAATTGCAGGCCCCATTGCCTACTGCGTGGTCACAATCGATTAGGTAAGTTTTCGTTACAATTGCAGGCCCACATTTCTACTTCCAGGCAGAAAAAAATTGAGGAGCTTTTATTATAATGGCAGGCAACTTCCGTACAACCAGTCAAAATTGAGTCGTGAAGTTATCATTATAATGACAGACACTTTTTCCTTCTGCCTGCCAGCTTACCGCCAGTCGCACAGAGTTGGTGAGTTTCCATTAAAATAACAGGCCACTATGCCTATTGCTAGTCACATTTTAGATGGGTACATTTGTTTATAATGGAGGGCACCCTGGCCTACAGCCAAACACAATCGGGTAGGGTAGTATTGAAGAAAGCTGCATCCTCCCTTGCTTTCTGCAAGTCAAATAGAGAAGTGAATTATTCATTACAATGGTAGGCCCTCCTTACTAATGCCAGTTACACAGGAGTTGGAGAAGGACCCCGTTCCTACTGCCAGTCAAAGTCGTTGTGGGGAGCACTGATTACAATAGCCGACACAACCTTTCTCGATAGCTACAAATCGACATCAATGAATGTATATCGATCAACATACCGGTACGAAAGTATGTGAATATTTACAGTATTGCAGACCTTCATTTACAGATTAACTTCTGCTAAACGGTACGTCATATCGATAAAGGATTGTACCATAAGACGCAGTATTTAGCGGCCTAAATGGCTGGTCCTATGATATTTTCTCGTATCTCGTCATTCTTTGCTTTTCGAAGTTATTTCACTTAGATGATTATGTCAATTATTTATTTAGTCGAATGAAGACCTCTCGGATAATTATATTGTAGTTATTAGGTAGTCCAACCCTGTCCAGTTTTGACTCAAGGATAATATTACCCCTAATGATCACGGCTATTGTATACGTACACAAGGAGACAAGAACATACTTCAATTTTTTTATTTGCTGCACATTCTACATTACATTCACATTTCCGGACATATCTTCATGTTTTATAAGGCTACGCATTGTGCATTACCTTCATATTTCATGATGCACCAAACTCCCAGAGCTCCATCCGCGATGGTTAGCTGGTGTATTTCATTGGGCCCCAACCACCCACCCTCCCACAGGGGGCCCCAACCACGCCCCCAACTCAGCGTGGCGATCAACCACAAGAAGAGATTCACCAACTCGTCGAGACATGCGACGCGCAACACGAGGCAATGAATTACCTCTCGAAGGAAGAGTTGTACAATATTGTACACCATGATACTTACCATCAGTCGAAGAGAACATTGCTGGCTCGTGTCAGAACGCGGATCGGCCTTCGGGCCAGAGCTCACCTTAACAGTTGCTAAGGAAAGCTCTGCACCCGAGTTCTCGGCTTGTTGATGAATCTCATTATCGCCTCCGCTGGGGACATTATTGGATATGCATTTTATATATAGTGGGGGCGGACCGCACAGGGAACGAGGCTCCACCTGACAGCATAACTCATTTAATATTTATATTTCTGGTACATCTTATCGAGTAGCATAACAGTGTCGGTAGATCAAGGGTGGGGATAATCCTCAAGTTCCCAAAATCTTAGTTTCGATCACAGATGAGAAGTTTCAATTGCAGATAAATGCTGAACTCGCTACGTTATACGCGCTAACTTGACAAACTCCCTGGTTTGTTTTAGTGTTCACTCGTGGGAAATAAAACCAGGGTGCGATGTATGATTATCTAAACCCGAGGCAATTATTTAGTGGAAAGGAAGACCTCTTGCATACTTAAATTGTGGTTAGGCAATCCAAGGCTCTCCAGATTTTACTGAAGGATATTATTACCTCTAATAATGATCATGATATTGTTGAATTGTTCCTAAGATACAGTTGAAATCTCGATGGGAATACTGTTTGGAAAATATACTCAATTTCAAACATGTTTTAACGATTAATTACTTCAAGATTCTGCTTTGAATTCATAACAGTGTTAACGTAAAGGCTAAAAAGCCTGAGAGTGAAACAGTTTGAATATGATGGTTCATATGACAAAGATTGATAGAATTTGACATATTCGTGGGAATGGGTGCTCATTTGTGCTTCTTGAAGCCAGTTTTGTTTGGAAGTGAGAGTGACAGGTGCTGCACTGAAGAATATCGTTGGCATTATAAGTGAAGGGATTGGAATAACTTACCAAGGGAGATGTTCAATAAATTTCCAATTTCTTTGAAATGATTTAAGAAAAGGCTAGGAAAACAACAGATAGGGAATCTGCCACCTGGGCGACTGCCCTAAATGCAGATCAGGATTGATTGATTGATTGATTGATTGATTGATTGATTGATTGATTGATTGATTGATTGATTGATTGATTGATTGTTTGTTTGTTCGATCGATCGATCGATCCATGGGTCAGATTCAGAAACTTTGAATAGGGTGAAATTTATGTAAGATTACCTTACATTGCATTACTTTTTGGATAATTATGTGACATAGCATTTGGCTCACATGTGGGTACTGGGTGGGCCAATGTTCGTGTAGAGTTTGATGATTCTAACTTTCCTGTAAGTGACTGAAAGTATGAATTATGCATGTAAAAAGTTCAAATTTACTCAAAATCGAGAAATAGAGACGAATCTAACGTATAAGCGATACAGATACGACAAAAAGTCATAAGGTCAAGGTTGAAGATCACTCCAAATTGAACGGAGGTTGTGTCATCCGTTATGTGAAAGGACTTCCCGTTTCTTCCACGAAATATCTCGAAATAAATGTCAGCACCACCATTAAAACTGCGTCCATATTTCGGTATTCTTCGGGGATAAAAAGTGAAAATTTAAAGATCTTGGAAGTTTTCTGTCCATTACAGGCAAAAACGTATAATTTTGCCAAATTTCAATTTTCTTGCTTGTCTGGCAGACTATGTCGCAATCTGGATTTTGGGAAGAGGGGTAAAAATTAGGACTTTCAGAAAACTACACTAAAAATATGCAGATGGTCATTATTACCCCTCAAACGGGTCGCTGTACGAAAAATGTCACCAAAATAGTCAATGTACAGGCACACACAGTCGTGCGATTTTATTTATAGGCTACAGATGAGGAATCTGCTCCACGTACAACACCTTTTGAGCTATGTCCGCTGGACTTAACCTGCAAAACCGACCGTTCATGATATTTCCCTTATTAATCCTCCTGTCGAATGATGCATATAAGAAAAAAAGTTTTAGAAATGGATTTCCATTAAGGATTGTAGATTTCCATTAATTTCGGATGTGCATATGTTGAGGGAGTGCAAAATCATGGTTTAGGTTTCGGATAAACCCCCACTAAATTTAGGTATTCAGAAATAATATTTGCCATAAAACCTACTCAAGGACAGGTGGATTATAAGTATCATGTTTGGTAGAAAAATATTCAGTAGTTTTCAAGTTATAAGCACTCATACAATCAAACAGACACCAAAGCTAAGAAATATGCAAATGGTCATTATTACACCTGAAACGGATATCTGTACGGAAATTCCGCCAAAATGGTCAATGTACAGACACACGGTCTTTGCGATTAAATTTATATAGATGACAGAAAAGCATGGGCACGTTTGTAAGTGCAAACCTTCATTTCGAGATTTACTGCTCCTAAACGGTAGATCATACCAACAAACCGTTTGCACCCTCAGACGCCCCTTTTATCGCTCTATATGTTTGGTGTTAAAACATTTTCTCGTATCTCACATATTTATGGGTTCGATTGAGTTACGGTATTTGAATGGGGTGAAATTTGGGTACATTTTCATCATTTTACATTATTTTTCACATACTTATGTGGAAGCTAGAATCATGAAATTGGGTTCGCATATAGCCATTGGTCGTGTCAATGTGCGTGCCAAATTCGATGACTCTACCTTTCCTGTAAGTGTGTTAAACTAAGTAATACACGTGTAAAAAGCACGAAATTTACGAACCATCGAAATATATAGCCAAATCTACCCTATAAGGGAGAGAGAGAGAGAGAGAGAGAGAGAGAGAGACGACAAGATATCACAGGACCAAAGTTGTAGATCACTCGAAACTGAACGGAGATCGTGCCATCCGTTTTGTGATAGGACTTACCGTTTAGCCGCGAAATACCTCGTAACAAAAGTCTGCACCGTCATTAAATTGCCTATATTTCGATCTTATTCGGCATAAAATGTGAAATATTTAAAGGTCTTGGAAGTTTTACGTAGGTTACCGGCTAAAACGTATAAATTTGCTTAATTTCAATTATTCGGCTCGTGTGGCAGATTGTGAGGCAATCTTGATTTTGGGCGAGGGGGGGGGGTAAAATTTAGGACTTCCAGGAAACTATAGCTAAAAATATGCAGGTGGTCATTATTACCCCTTAAACGGATAGCTGTACGAAAATTTCGCCAAAATAGTCAATGCACAGACACACGGTCGTTACGATATGATTTATCTAGATCAGGGGTTTCCAATTTGTAAGGGCTCGAGGGCCATTTTGGAAACCTTAGTCATGTTCGCGGGCCGCACTTGAATAGGCCAATTTTCATAAAATTCTGGAATTAGTACAGAAGCACCGTTATGAAATAATATGCATAGTTCAATTGAAATGAGCGTTTGATCATTTTAATTGCTTAATACGTTATTTTAAAATTGCATGAAAGAGTGAAATTTGGAGCCGGGCTGTGTGGCTGAGATGTTTGAGGCGCTGGCCTTCTTACCCAAGCTTGGCAGGTTCAATTCTGGCCCAGTCATGTGGTATTTGAAGGTGCTCAAATACGTCAGCCTCGTGTCAGTAGAATTTTTTTTTTTTTTTTTTTTTTTTTGCTAGTTGCTTTACGTCGCACCGACACAGATCAGACTTATGGCGACGACGGGACAGGAAAGGGCTAGGAGTGGGAAGGAAGCGGCCGTGGCCTTAATTAAGGTACAGCACCAGCATTTGCCTGGTGTGAAAATGGGAAACCACGGAAAACCATTTTCAGGGCTGCCGACAGTGGGGTTCGAACCTACTATCTCCCGAATACTGGATACTGGACGCACTTAAGCGACTGCAGCTATCGAGCTCGGTCGGTAGATTTACTGGCACGTAAAAGAACTCCTGTGAGACGAAAAAGTAATAACATTATTACTTGAAATTTGGATTTTAAATGTTTTAAAAACAAAAGTAATCGGTTGAGAGCAAGTGAATACTTGAAAAGAGGAACTTGTATTAAATAATAATTAGTTCTGACTTTGGTCTATAACGTGTATAAAAATTAACACGTTTTTGAACGATCTAATAAATATTTTTGTGACTTTTCTACACATTATTTCTTACAGTGCTCTCGCGGGCCGCAGAAATGGCCACATGTGGCCCCCGAGTCGCCGTTTGGAAACCTCTGATCTAGATAGATAAGGAATCTGCTCCATGTTATCTCCCTTATTAATCCTCCCGTTGAAAACTGCACATGAGAAAAAGAAATTAGAATTGGATTTCCAAACAGTGTGATCGATTTCCAGTCAGGTTGGTCTTGTACTTTATATATTTTGGGAGAGTAAAAATCACCATTTCGGTCCCCTATAAAACCCCAGTCCATTCCGGGAATTTGAAATGGTATAAACCTTAAAACCTACCCGTGGATGGGTAGATGATAAATACAAAGTTTGGTTCAAATATCTCAGTAGTTTTCAAGTTGTAAGAAATACGCTTTACGCGCACCCGCTCTTGCGTTAAGTCCGGTGGGACTTGTACCGAAAAACGGTCCGTTAATGATATTTCCGTTATTAATCCTGATATCGAAATGATGCACATGAGAAAAAAAGGTTTAGAAATTAATTTCCATTAAGGCAGGTAGATTTCCATTAAGTTTGGTTGTGTATATTTTGAGGGAGTGCAAAATCACGGTTTCGGTTTCGTATAAACCCCCAATTACGTCAGGGATTTAGAAACAATATTTGCCCTAAAACCTATCCAAGGACAGGTGGATTCTAAATATGAAGTTTGGTGGAAATATATCCAGTAGTTTCCAAGTTATAGAAGGACAGACAAACAGACAAACAAACAGACACCAAGGCTAAAAATTATGCAGATGGTCATTATTACACCTGAAACGGATAACTGTACGGAAATTTCGCCAAAATAATCAAGGTACGGACACACGGTCGTTACGATTTTATTTATATAGATAATATCGCTGCTGTAAGAATACTGGAGTTGACGTTGGCATGGTTAGGGCAGTTCATTTCTTTATCCGATTTCTACAGCAGGGGTAGTGTGGTGGCAATATCTCTATAACGGTTGGTTTTAGGGCCTTAAAATATTGCTTTCGGGCCCGTAGGTCTTGCCGAGTTTTGTTCTTTGCGTCAAGGGGCTTAAGATGAGCTCTGTCTCGTCCTTGTACGACAAATTCGATATTTTGCCTATATTAGCCTAGAATTTTTATATCTCCCAACGTTGCTCCTCCTCGAATTGTTTTGAAAATAAATTATAGCCTATAGCACTCAGGGATAATGCATCTTTCTGTTCGTGAAATAATTTTTCGAACCGGTCCAGTAGTTCCTGAGATTAGCCATTACATACAAACAAACTTTACCTCTTCATATATTAGTATAGGTTAGTTTTTATCGCCTAGTGTGCCATAGGTTATTTTCCTTTAAAGTCATAACGAAACCCCTCATTTGACTTCACTTAGCTAGTAGAATGTATTAACATTCGACTTATACATGATTTTATTTTGCAAAAATCACTGAAACTTATATTTTTAAAAGAGGTACCGGTACATTTTAAAAATAAGGTATTGTACCATTATATTGAGCGGCAAGAATGGATATTTAACGCAGTAATAATTTTGCAGTAGGGCGCCGCTTGTGAGGGCGTGATGCTATACAGAGCGCGGGAATCGAGAAGGTGATTTCCCGAGGCAAGGCGTGGTCATGTGTGACGAAGAAAGAATATGTGAGGAAGAGAGAAAGAGAGATGGGATTTTGTCTGGGGGAGAGACCTGCCATCTTAACAGAGATTTTCAGCGGGAACAGACAGGCTCACCACGCTATGGAAATTGAGTCGTAATTCCTATGTTTGAAGGTTTTACATGAAAGTAATAGGATGGAAATCGGTACCAGAATTTTCCGAAGCCATAGATACCTCAAAGTCTATTAATATATAATCGAATAAATAACTACGTGGGAGGCCGACTGCCGTGAGAAAATGTTTCGAGGCCACATGCCAATCTCAAGTTGTTTCCCGGGACTTCCCAGCGAGTCGCGTGGGTTCCTGGATTCTATAAGAGCAGAGAAAGGTGGAAGGAGGTATTCAGTCCATGATAAGACCGCTGTCCGTGCACGTCGCGTGTCTGCTGATACTCGCGCCAGAGACCTTTGTCTAAGACAAAGATTGTGACTAATAAGTGTTGTGGCGATAATTTGATTCAGTAGCTCCGAGATTTGTAAAGTTCCCGGTAGCAATTTATGTAAAGGACAATATGTAGACATGTGCGGTGCGACCGACAATAAGCTAGGATAGTTGGTGTTATTCCGGTCAGAGGTAAAAGACTAGATTAGTGGAGCCGGAATAGTAAAGTCAGTTTCGAGATTCCAGATATTCAGTACTGATTCCCATGTCAAAGGGAATAAATGGATCGGGAGGTGCTGTGCTGTGAATAAACTAAGTATTTCATTTTAGTGAAGAGCGGTGAGGTGTGCAGGAGACTGGTGTTACGAACTGCCGTCCACGACCCCAAGAAGACGACCAACGGGCTACCCAGGCAGAAGAAGACATCATGAACGTGGTACACTGGAAGACGGGACCTAAGGGATCGATCTGGAACAACGCTGCCGCCATGACTGCTTACGCATCCGCAGTCAACCCGGACGGTGAGGAAGAGGTCTCCAAGATGATAGATAAGTGAACAATAATTAATATATATGTGTAGGGTTGGGGGGTTGTTATGCAGAAATACGGTGATTAATTTGTAAATATAGTAGGGAATAGGATTACGGCCCATTAGGCCGTTTATTAAGGTATTTTCTTTATATATTTTAGGGTAAGGCATATACATTTTTATTTTATTTTTTTATAGAAAGCAAGGATTAAGGTAGTTTAAATGATAGTGTTCCTGTACACATAGTCGTAGGGAAGCTTAAGTACGAGCTTAAATAAATGTTTCTTAGTGCCCGGCATCAGACGATATCTGCTTGAAATTATGGGTTATTAATGATAGAGTACCCTTATGTTGGGAAGGGAATCTGTCTGCATAATGTAGAGCACGCATGCTGCCTGGATTTAACTGTTTACTTCATGTTTGTATTTGAGTTTGATTTGACTGTGAGTGTAATGAAACTACACCGTAGGCTATGTCACGTATATTTGCGACCCCTCATACTCTGCTAAGCAAGGGATTGAACCCTAGACTTGAGGGTTAATAGGAACACGTCGCATAGGGTTGACGACGAGGTAGATGTGAATTAACGGGATGTTATACTTCATATGTTATAATCGAGACCCAGGGCGGTCTGTCACGGGCATTGGACAGTTACAGAAATGTATGAGATTCCTCACTCATTATTGTGGCGATTTTCGTCATGTGTTGAGACAAGGTCGAGGCAAGAGCAGAGTTCCGCATGCTTGGAAACTAGGTTATGTTTTTATTTTTGTTTGTTGCGAGGGTGCGTTTCACGCCCCAAGACTTGGAGGTCGTTTCCCCTGCCTGCACAGCAGGGAGCCTCGCAGCCATTTTTAAATAGACAGGGGTAGGAGGAATTCCTTCTCGCAGGCGAGACAGGCATGCGATGGCGGTTTCATTCATTCATCTTTTCTTTCTCTCTTACTTCCTTTATTTGTATGTAATTGGTGGTGCGTTAGATAGAAACTGGGCACTAAGAAACTAGCTTAATCAGTACATTTTGTAAATATAACGTTTGTTTTAACGGACCTTGGTTCATATCCATAAAATATATAATTCATGCGAGATTAGAAAGGATATGCCTGTAATTGTAGGTTTAAACTTACTATTTTTGTTGTGTCCATTTCCCCAAATATGTGTGGGGACCTTTTTGTGGCTTTATTTCTGCAGGACAATTTCTCACCCTGGCATCATATACTTTATTTCTAGGTACAGCGATGCTGTTCCATGTTGAGGACACATCTGTTTATTTGGTTCACTTATCGATTCTCCGCACGACATTCACCAGCTAGTGTATATTTTTTGATGTTTAACTTTGGATTCATGATGTGAGCCTTTGGGCATCCATTTTAGCACTATTAGTGCAATCAATTGTAATATAAAAGAAAAGAAATGTTGGTTTAAGAATACACAACTTTAGCTCAAAATGTCAGTAAATGCGTTTGTGTTCCTCATTTCGTAGGCATATGTATAGAACAATTATTTTTTTTATCTCCCTACTCTCGTTCACAAGAACCCTGTAAACGACCTTTCCTGCCGACTGCAGTTGGGCTGGCGCATTCATCAAATAACAGGTAAGAAGGTAAGATCGACCTTGCAGTGTTGTTTATGCCCTATAGGGTACAGTATATTTCCGCTTTAATCTAATAACATTTGTAAACAATATATTGCCATAGGATTAATTGAGATATACTTCTTTACTAAAGCGTAATGTTAAAATATGCCATGGTGATAGATTTTCGACCTATTTATTACATGCTGAAAACATGAAAATGTTAGTATTTGTCTGACGTGTCATCGAATAGCAGGCGTGTCATAAGTTCGCCATTCCTGCTGTGGAAGGATCGGTAATTGGAAAGAGAAGAAGAGGACGGATATGGTACCCACATAGTAGACAGTGTCAAATTAGCACGAAATTACAAAGTTATTTTTAAAATGTTTGCTTTACGTTGCACCGACACAGATAGGCGACGATGCGACGGGAAAGGGCCAGGAGTGAGAAGGAAGCGGCCGTGGCTTTAATTAAGGTACAGCCCAAGCATATGCTTCATGACAGGGGACAGTCTGGAGATAAACATACATTTTTACCTAATGCATGGATGTTCACGAAACTTTGTGGGAATATCACCTAAATGAAAATAGAGAAAACAAGAAAATTTATTTCAAATACAAATAATAGTTTTCAGAAAAATTTGAAAATATTCTTTGAAATTTTAAATCCCATTTTTTCATGAAATATAACTGAGATGTTAAAGAAGACTTGGAATTAGGTAGATAATAATTATTTAAAAAAGTACTGTGTATTGATTTTGCTGTACACAACTTATATAAGGAGATATATTGTACTAAATTGTGTGTAATTTTTATGTTGTAATATTTTGGATTTAAAGATCTCTACTACTTGAAAAAATTCTGCAATGAAAATTTCCGTATACAGGCTTCCTAATAGAGCTATGATACATATACCATACACATTTTGTTAAATTTAGCAGAATATTGTGGGAGAAAATGGGACTAATGTGTAAAATTGTAATTGGCGAGAAAATAAATGCCATGCCAATTTCTGTTGTGTGCAGACTGGCAAACAAAGTACTTTAAAGTGATCAATTGTTTGAATTCAATGGAATAAATTCGTGACAATAAAGAAGGTACTCAATCCTTTCAATTTCAAGCATGAAAATATTTTTGCCATAATGACCAAAATATCTGTTTTTATCTCCAGACTGTCCCCTAGAAAAGACTAGGGTATCGCCCCCCCCCCCACTGGGCGACAGCCCTAAATGCAGATCAGCGGTAAATGATGAAAGAACAAACTGTAAAATGTCCTTGTTCTGCAAATGCCGCCTGTTTGTCTAATTAACGTTTTGAACATTATCTTGACAAAGGCTAGGCCTGTATCATGACGAACAGTGTCCCGCTGGGGAGCACATACTCTGTGTGTGTCACTGACATGTTGCATGATTAACAGTCACTTATTTTAACATACTGTACTGCATGTCGTGCTCGTTTCCTGCGGCTATCATATTATCTTATCGATCCATCGACGGATGTTGGTATAAATTGTTCGACCGGATTTCTGCCTGCAGGAAATGATGCACACTGACTGCCGAGCACTCTCTCCCACAACACAGTAGTTTCCCCGTATGGGGCAACAATAGGTTCCCATCTTCTAAATGTTCCACTCCGTTTCCACATCAGCCCATTCCTCCATCAGCTGTCCTGGTGGACTTAAGTACAATGCTGTTTCTCTTCTATATAAAATTGTGCAAACAGGTAAAGCAGATTACCTCGGAATAGACCTCTACTAACTCTCCCCCTCATGTACAGCACCGTCAAGGTCATCAGTTCGATCCTTGCTGTCCATCCCCACTCACCACTGGAAGGCGGATTCATATGCACTAAAAACGGCCAAATACACACTCATATATGCACTGTTGCATACTGTGAAAAATATTTCTTTTACCTCTATGTATAGGGTTGCCAACGGCCGTAGCAGTGTTGAAACACCGGATCCCGTGAGATCTCGGAAGTTGAGCAACATTGGGCATGGTCAAGAATTGTATGGTTTGCCACGCGCTGTTGGTGGTGGGGTAAGAGTATGGAGGAGCGGAAGGGAACTGGCCACCCTACCGTACCTCGTAAACTCAGGCTCAGGTAAACCTCTGCGGAGGTTCGGACCTGCCTTCGGTTAGAATACACCCTTAACTTACTATGTATAGGGTTGGTTCTCCAAATATCAACTGCTGAAGCAGAATACTCTCAGCAGATTTTTCTTTTGGCATGTTTTCTAGTGGTTATTGGTTTTCATACAACGAAGTATAGGTTACAGATCCAACATAGCGGCAGCTCTGGCTACCTCGCAATGCGCTGAGCGGGAGTTCGAACTCAAGATAATTGCGGCGCAGCTACAACCGCGGCCTGATGACGTCAGCGCGATAATATGATCTTGAAGCATGTAGTCCACAAACTGACCTATGCAGTTGTCCAAGCAACGACCTAAGCAATGGCACATTTACATCAAACGTACTGCTTATTCTTGAAGAGTAAGAACAACCAAACCGAAAACAGCCTTTCATGTCGCTCACTTTCCGAACACGGGTGACTGAGTTGCGAGATGATTTCACGGCAAAAGTTGACAACCACGATCCTGGACCTACAGCTTTCTCCAATAACCTAGTCTTCTTTGTAGTGTGCGACATGTCAGCGGCGCGATTCCCAGCCATTGTCGCACGCTGTCATTCATAACGTGGTTAAATCGCCTTCGTCCTAGTTTACATCGGAGCATTCACATCTCCTCCACATGCACGACCTCTCCGTGCTTGACTTTTCGCTAGTCAGCACACTGATCCGATAGAATGAATTAACGCTCTACCGGTTTACAGATTTTTGATTTGAAGAATCCGCCAGTCACACAAAACACAAACTGACTGGTAACACTTCACCCAAGTGGCACTGGCAAGAGCACTGGCATCTAGAAGACCACTGTCATCGCTGAATATGAGCGAACCAATGTATTTGAATCGATTATTATTTTTGCACCCTTCGGGTCAGGGTGACCACAGTTATTTTCCCAGCTAGTCAGATAAACGTCTCAGGGTATCCATGTTTCCAGAAAAATGGTTAATTTTTCTGTAATTCCATTTAACGTGCGTCCTAAGAGAGATAGTGACACCCTACGCAGTTCAAAATTCCGTAATTCAACGCTCAATCATGAACTCCGCATACGCATAATTCAATTAACATTTTCTAAGACATATCCGCTTATCGAGTACCTTATTCACTAAATATAACTACAATCTATCACTACAAATGAGAACTCATTCAATTATATAAAACATAATCTAGAAACATATTTATTAAATTATTGAGAATCGCGAAAGAAATGGTTAAGTCTCAAAACAAGTTCATGAACTTTCAGTCATTAACCTAATAAAACAAGTATTTTAACTCTTGAATAAGTTATTTTAATTCAGCGCTGGCTTATTTCTAATCTAAATTTGCATATCACCACATTCTGGATTGAGTATTCATGAAATGAATTCAAATTCTCTTTCATCTTCCTATCAAAACTTAAGTCTGGTCATTTACACAAATATATCATAATCTTCTGACAACAGTCAAAATTCAGTATTTCAATAAATAATTCTATTACTTGCGGTGTTAAATATTCATCATCATCATCATCAAAAATGCTACCATTATAGTATTCATATTATTGTAAGAATGATCTGAATTTCAATAAAAGAGTCCTGAATTCTAATATCAGTGATCTGAATTATATTAAAAATTATCTGAATTCCTTGGTGCTGAATAAAGTAAAGAAAATGAGAAATCGAATGACGTACTAAGTTTCTTGGTCCTATTGCCATTTAAAATACGGCTCCTAGCTTGATATTCGCTTGTATAGTATTTCCAATTAAAAACATCGATGATATCCTATGTAAATCTCATATTATTTCCCTACTCTAGCTAGATAATTTCTTATGTAACGTATCTCAGCTCAATGTGCACACAGCCAATAAGCATTCATCATGTACATGTGTGCAAGTGCCTACATTAGGATATCTCAATATTATATTATCATACTGGTTACATAGTAGTTTTATCTTCCATGCAATCAACATTCATTCAGAATACGACGTAATCATGCATAAATCTACCCATCACGAGTTGTTACTACTGTCAAATCACTCTCAAACTTCATCTAAATATATATATATATATATATAATTTTACTAACCATACCTTGCTATAGTTCCCTGGGGCATATTTCCTTTCCGTAGTTGCCTTACTCTTGCCCATATACCGCATATTATTTATATCATATACGTCTCATTTCTTACTAATCTGCGCAATATTTCACTTAAAACATCACACACACTTCCATAATTTCATCTATAACCTTCATTTCAACTTATATTTAACTTATTCAACATCTGCAATTAACGCGTTTAGCCTCCAATAATCATTAAATATAACTATTAACTATTAAATATTACTATTCTTTTAGCGCAGAATTCATTCCTCAGAACACGATTTATCGTATAATTCCACACATAACCCCAAATACGGTATCTACTCTTCCAATATAATCATTCGGCAAAGAGAATGGTAACCTAAATTAAACAATTCAAAATATGCGTCCCTCTATGACGTAATCTGGGTTCGGATGGTACTATATCATTCATAGATCTTTTTACCTAACTGGGATTTTTTGTAAACATCTGTTACACTATGTCACTTTAAAAATCGTATTCTCACTCCTCTGGTTAAGATAATATAATAAATACGTAACCATTATGCCACAAGATATCATCTTAAGTTCACACTGACTTAATATATGTTAGTATCATCTTAGATATTTCACACTGCACTTCCTTATATTAATTGCACACTTAATTATTTCACGCTTAGGCTATTCAGTTCTATTGCACATACTGGTAATACTTTACATAAGAAATTATACTACTTATTACTATTACTTAGCTCGCCATTCAATATCTTGGGCCTTAGTTGCTCTTCTTCAACTGCTCCATGGTTTGGTCACAGGTCATGGATCGACAATTGGACTGATCCTCATCTCTGGTAGCTCAAGTTGAGTGACCTCCTCCTCTCGGATCGGGTGGTTTTAATTGCCAGGACGACATCTCTCCCCAGGTCGGTCTATGCCGATTTAGCAAGCCATTATTTCCTCAGGAATACTATAGATAATATACATCAATTCTGAAACATATGTATTCATCATGGTTCTCTGAAATCTTCGTATTTATCGTTGATAGCTATATATATCTTTGCTAGCCTTCCTCTGCAGAAATATTTTCTGATTCCTTGAGGCCAGTAGAAGATTATTTCACTCGTCTTAATCGTATATTCAAAGTTAGCTTATTTTCCTTTGGGAAGTATAATTTTCCAATGATCGCCTCTCTATTTATGATATCGTTGCTATTATTTTCTCCTGTTGTAGTTCAATCTTCAGCTCTGCGTCTCGGTCAACCTTATGCTTCAAGACGATTAGCGTTAAGTATCCGGACGAAATTTCCAGAATTTCCGGGGTTTATATCTTCCTTACAGTATTTCAGGGATTAGCACGTTGTTTCCTTCAATATTATCGTCGTCTCAACTTAATATTTTCGTTAGAAACTATCAATCTTGCTTAATTCTTCAGAGCAATGTTCAGCACGTCTTGTCGTTATGAAGTCAAATTTTTAAGTAAGTTTTTATAATAACCCGTTCGATCCTCCTTATTAAAAAAAACAATTCAGTCGATTCTACTCTGTTGCACATTGCCTTCATAGTGCGGTAGGTTTAAATCAATCATGGCCTTCTAACATACTTAAATATCGATACTCTGCTACACATTCCTTTACTTTGGCTGGTCTCTACCTTCCGTAGGCGCCATGTTGGAATATGTCCAGTAAATGCATCGGGTACATTATTATTATTATTATTATTATTATTATTATTATTATTATTTACAATGAGGCCTTCTAGGGACCACGTGACAACTTCAGTTTGTCCTTACTTCTTGTTTCCTCTTCCGTTCTTTCGAGTATTCATTCCTCATTGCACTATGCTTTATTCCTCTCTCCTCAGACCACTTTGGACCGTTTCCTTTTTATTCTTTCTTGGAATACTTCCATTCTTAAACTATCTTACTCCAATCTCTCTTTCTATAATTTCCTCTTCTCTTATTTTATTTCTTTCTAAATATTTCTTGACCTCTTATATGCAGCTCATTGCTGAGTATTTTTCTCAAAGGTATTTGAATATCTGTTTTGTCAATCTGTTATCATTACAAGATATTAGAATCATTCCGTATTGACGGTTTTCACTTTACAAAGGAAAAAAATGAGTGTATCCTCCTAATTCAATACATCATTTATAATTCCATCTTTAGATGGAATAATCAAATTCAAACATGTTTCGGATCGTTTAAGCCATCTTCAGTGAAAAAAGAGGAGAGGTTGAAACAATTTTCATAATACAAGCTAAAAAATGTCAAAAAACATAATGTAGAAACAAATGAAAAAACAAAGAGAGACATGACGGAAACAAAATTAGCACAATGTTATTGTACATTTCCATCTGTACCATTTGTTTTCAATTCTTTTCTCTTAGGTTAACGCAGTTTTAAATTTCAATTATGTTTCGTATTAACCCCTGTTTTCACTATATTTTATCACAGCGAGTTGTATTTTGCTCCGCATGATGATGTAAATATTGTACATTGTGCTAATTTTATTTCCGTCATGTCTCTCTTTGTTTTTCATTTGTTCCTTTATTATGTTTTTGGCATTTTTAGCTTGTATTATGTAAATTGTTTCAACCCCTCCTCTTTTTTCACTGAAGATGGCACAAACGAGCCGAAACATGTTTGAATTTGATTACTCTATCTAATGATGGAATTATATGTATTGAATTAGGAGACACTCAATTTTTTACCTTTGTAAAATCTGTTATCAAACATTCCACAGACATTATCAAAAAACAGCAATCTCCTTTTCCTTGTTGTTTCTGTTATGTTCTGGTATATTACCTTATTTCTTATTTTCCGTTTCTGTTGTTTTCATTGGTCTTAGAATATTTCTAATGATTCCTCTTTCTAATACTTCCAGTTTATCTAAACTATAGTTCAAAACTAGACATTCACTTGTGTAAAGACATTCTGTTTTCACCACCACACAGTAGCGCCTTGTTTTAAACTATTTAGGTAAGCATTTCTTGTTATAAAAATTATCTTTACATCTCGTGTAACCTTTCTTATACCGCAGATTTTTCTAAACCATTTTCTTGAATTATTTCTCCCAGGTATTTCAATTTTGTTACTTTCTCTGTTCCGTTACTATTCTTTCGTTTCGGCCGGCTATGGGCCACGCTATTTCAACCGTTTTCTGCCTTGAGCTTTAACACTCGCCCATAACTCCCACATCCTTCTTCGGTCAACGTCTTACCACTCTTCATTTTTGGTTTAGTTAGAAACCAAGTTTCTTTTTTAAATGATAACGTTGCAAGATGCCATTGCGTGAGATCCCCAATTCTTGTAAATCCTTTCCCATGTCGGTGAAGCAGACCCATTTAGTTTTCTCATTCAGAAAGTAGGCAGATTGGAGAGGGCAAATCTTTCTGGTCTCATTCGTGTTACACGGCTACAGAAAGAAATCCTTCTTTTTCTAAAAGTGGCTGCTATTTTATCTATATTATTATTATTATTATTGTTATTATTGTTATTATTATTTGAAAGACCATGCGCAACTTAATGTACAGGATGGTTGGTACGCGTGAATTAATCAGTCAGAAAAGGAAAACAAAGCTTTGAGATTTGCTTATGTTACATTGTCTAAATCCGCAGGAGAAATTGAATGAGATGGACCCAGTAGAGGAGAAAAGGTACAAGGTGAAAATAAATTCCAAACCAGTAAAACGGAAGTTATCTCCTTACCCTTTTTCTTTCAGCATCCTAGTTGGTGTGCAAAGTATTGCACAGTATTACAGTACTACAGCCGGATGTCCTTTCTCATGCCACGCCTATGTGGAGGATGTACTTATTGGTTGGTAGCGTGGTGTATTATTCATCGGTTTCCTTTTGTTCAGTCCAGCTGTAAGTACCTTGATTTCTTAAAAATACGTAATCTTTCTCCATTATTTATTTCTGTAGAGTATAAAGAACTCTAATTTCCATACGAATGATAGTTTAGAAATTCCACTTACTCTGGAATGCTGACGCCAGTACGGGGCGCAAAATAAGTTGACCAGTTTTTAAGCATGTGGGGGAAGTAATAATGTTGATTCCAAGATAGTAATGAATGGAAACAAGTAAACAATGCCTCCATTCTTTCACAAGTCCGTGTATGAATTGCTTTCTTTACAGTCACGACACACATTCCATTCAAAACGAAAGTGCAAGTAAGCGTTACGCCGTTAATTCTGAGATGGTATAAATCAGAGAAAGATTAATTCAGCGTTGCCAAATTGATAGAAAAGAAAAGACGAGTCTTGTTTTTTAAAAAGAGACAGGAATATCTTAATGAAATTTATAAAGCAGGCCTCCAGATCTTTTTGACCGGGCGAGTTGGCCTTGCGGTTAGCACCGCGCGGCTGTGAGCTTGCATCCGGGAGATAGTGGGTTCGAATCCCACTGTCAGCAGCTCTGAAGATGGTTTACCGTGGTTTCCCATTTTCACACCAGGCAAATGGTAGGGCTGTACCTTAATTAAAGCCACGGCCGCTTCCTTCCCATTCCTAGGCTTTTCCTATCCCATCGTCGCCATAAGACATATCTGTGTCGGTGCGACGTAAAGCAAATAGCAAAAAAAAAATATCTTTGGAGAAAACGCCATTCATAACCAACATGAAAACCAGTACCAAGAGAGCTAAAAGTAAACCAAAGGGCAATCAAAGGGACAGGCAAGTTTAAACTTCTTGGCGAGTGGATAGAACGAAACATACTTGAAAAAGCTTTCGCGTAGCGCAAGAATAAAATGGAAATACCTTATCAACTGACCAAAGAAGTTTCCAACAAAACGCAAAACTCAGACATTATTACACTGTCATAAGACCAGCGGCTTTGTATGCAGCGGAATGCCTTGCCATAAACAAGAAGGGCCTGATAGAAAAACTGGAAATTAAAGAAAGATTTTAAGAAAATTTCTTGGCCTTATTAAGGACAAATATGGATATAGACGTCGGCATAACCATGAGATTTATTACTCATGTTCAGAAGATCTCTGATATCATGCGGAAGTGGAGAATTGAATTTTATGGCCACTTGCTAAGAATGAAATCAACACGAATGCCCAACCGGACCTTTACCTATTTTAAAGATAGGAAGACCCAGCCAACTTGGTTCAAGGACGTGGAAAGGGATCTGCAGGAGAATTTGTTCACTTTTGAAGATATAAAAAATCGCAATGGACGTAGGAGGAAACTAAAAAACCATCAGCATTTTCAAGAAAGGCCAAAACTGATGACGGGAAAGACATGGTCGGAGGAAAGAAAAGAGCAACTCCGTCAACAAATGAAGGAGCAGAGGGCAAAGACCAAAGCCCAGAGAAGAAAGCTGAAATAACGTGGTCCTTAGCAGGCCGATACGCACAAATAATAATAATAATAATAATAATAATAATAATAATAATAATAATAATAATAATAATAGTTTTAGGTCGTGCAATCTAATTTCATGGTTTTTAAACACGGCAAGGATCTATAAAAATTTCGTCCATTTGGATCCATTTTGTGTGTTAATAAATCTACTGGCAGGAGGAAGGGGAATTTCAGCTTCTTCAAATACCAGGGATCGTACCCGCCAATTTAGGCTCTAAAAAAAGAGGACTCTAGTTTGAGCTTCGAAAATATATATGTATGTACGTACGCATGTAAATAGACAAATTTCTCGTAAGCAGGCGTGCTGGTGCTTAAGTAACGGATTCAGTTGGTAGATAGGGCGGAAGCTCTTTCGAGGCTCTTCGTACCGCATCATAGCAGGTTCTACAGCAATGGAGTCTTGTGCATACGCAAGCAGCACACAATGGTAAGAACATTACAGAATGCAGGGTTCGGTGCGCACCGGATGTCACCGAAAGAATTCATTTCCGCTATTTAAAGCATGCATAAGCTTCCGGCTGACGACCAGCCAAGCATACATTACCATTCGCTCAAGGATGGCACACGACAATGAACGGTTCTTACAGTAACGAGGTGCCATCTTTCTCAACAGGAGTTACGTAAGACAGAGTCATTAGAAATATGTTAACCTACTCTGATTACAGGTGACTAACCGCATACCGTACTTTGAAAACAGTCGAGGTATACTGTTATGCACGAATCCAATGGGGATGCCCCTCCTTCCGGTATATCCAGGAAAACGAATTCAGGATGTGTAACAGATCTTCAAGATTCTCTTCAAATTATCAGGTTTTATTTATATTTTTCTAATACCTGAATACTAAATTGCTTTCGTGAGAATTGGAAACTCCGAACTCGCGCTACTAGGATCAAACGGGGAGTAAGGCAAGGATGTGTATTATATCCCCTGCGGTTTAATCTGCACTTTGAGCAAATCTTCCGAGTTGCTCTTCAAGAAGCAGAAGATGGAGTAAAAATAACGGTAGGCTGGTCAACAATTTGAGGCACGCAGATGATGCTGTCATCTTGGTTGACAGTAGGCCCTACTTGGACTCAAAATTAACACCGACCAGAACTCGAAACATGCACATTATTATGAAGATTTATGGGGCAAAGCGGAAGTTTAAGTACCTTGGTAGCTGGATTACTGAGGGATTAGACCCGGATTTAGAGATCCGTGTACGAATATGAAATGGCTCATCCTAGCTTTCTGAAAATAGGAATCTACTGCGTGACAGGAGCCTCAGCTTGGAAACACGTCACAACTTCGCCAGATGCTGTGTATATTCATTGCTTCTGTACGGAGTTGAAATAGACTCCAAAATGTAACACCACCAGGAGATTTAAATGTCTTCGAGGTGTGGGTGTTTCGAAGGATATTACAGATCTCATGGACTGACCACGTCTCCACTGCTGCCGTACTCAGACGCATGAGGAGGGAACGAATGTTGATGTGTACAATCAAGAAAAGACAGAGCCACACTTGGGCATAATATGAGGAATGGAAAGTACAGTCTATTTGAGGACATAAGATGCAAAATCCGTCAAGTCCACACTGACAAAATTTTCGGAAATTGAGAAAAACGTGCCTTTGGTGTACAATTTGTTCTTATTGTGTATGAATTGGACAAGAGATATGTAAGGGGTTTGGGAATAATATGAGCAAAGAAAAATAAACATATAGTTATTATTTTTGCTGTAAATGTGGATTTTATTTTGGACTTGGAGGGTTTTGGTTGGAACATGATACTAATCATCAATTCAGTCATATAGATGAATGTAGATGAATGAGACGTACTTTACGTTAACAATGAAATATTTAAATAATAAAAAGCTTTTTAACAAGTGTAAATTCAAGAATAATGTTTTAATTGAATTAGTTATGGTTCACGAAATAGATCTTGACAATCGAAAAACATTCACATTGCTTTAAACTCTCAGATCAGGCACACATTACTTACATTCCCTTCACAGGCAGGCGAATCTTCCACTAATTCAGGTAGATTTTCATTGGAAAGGGGCTGCCTGGCCGAGGCGGTAAAGGCGTGCTTGGTTCGCCCGGAAGGACGTAGGTTCGAATCACCGTCAGGAAGTCGTAAAATTTAAGAAACGAGATTTCCACTTCCGGAGGTGCATATGGCCCTGAGGTTCACTCAACCTACGCCAAAAATGAGTACCAGGTTAATTCCTGGGGGCAAAGGCGGCCGGGCGTAGAGCTAACCACTCTACTCCATCATGTGCCGAGGTTAACAATGGTGGAAGCCTTTACCATCCACTCCTCCAAGGGCCTTCATGGCCTGTATGGACGTGACTTTGCTATTTTTTCACTGGAAGCATTGATGAGGTACTTGTAGAATTTGAGGCTCTCTATTTCTTGCTATTCCATTCTATTGCTTTTTCAGTAGGTAATGTCTATGAGCTTTTCTTTTTTCACTTGGACACCATTTGGAAGAATATTGTTTCCTAATCTCTTTCCCTTCTTGAGTATACTTTTAGGGATATATAGATCAGTATGGTAATGTGCTTCACCCTGAACTGTAACTCCACTGCTTTTCTCAGTATTATTTTCTGGATCTGACATGGAATTATATTAACAGAACAATCTTCCATGTTATTAATATATTTCTTGGTAATTTAAACAAATGTATGTGATCTTACGACCTGATAAACCTCTGTGAAATGAAACCTATGAACTATGTCACGTGAGATGGATGAGCAGTTTCGTGGGCTCCTGTGGACTTGGCGGTTATCGCTTGAAACTGAAAATTTCTACATGCATTTATAACATAAAATGGCGGGTTTCGTTTATGGGTAATAAAATATAACCAAAGAACTCTCCATTGCGCACATAATGGCGTTTACAGCTTCAAAATGTCAGAAATTACACTTGGTGGGTTTTGCATATTATGTCCTAATTTAAACTGATCATGCAGGGTAAAATTGATGAACGTAGGATCGCGGTCGAAGAAAACACTCTTGGCTGAGGAACTGACGGGATTGGACAGGGCTAAATTCGAGTGGACTGAAGAGGAGACCCGAACATCGTGCAGACTTCGCTGTGACTGTAGCCAACATTCAGTAATGGAGAGAACAAGAAGACTGAATGCGAAAGGACTTTTAATTAAATATTAAGTAATCTAAGTGAGGCAAGTGAGGAATATGGAATGAACATACATAAAGGGGGGAAAATGGATTGTTATAAGTTTATGCTATCGGTATCGGTCTTCAAGTACCTGGGAAATTGGA
The DNA here is from genome assembly GCF_040414725.1 of Anabrus simplex. Lineage (NCBI taxonomy): Eukaryota > Metazoa > Arthropoda > Insecta > Orthoptera > Tettigoniidae > Anabrus > Anabrus simplex. The sequence continues at coordinate 33,096,255 of NC_090273.1, forward strand.
GAGGGGAAGACATGGAATGTGGGCAAAAGAATCAGATTCAGCTGGCTAGATAAGCATTTAACAAGAAGAAGAGTAGCTTTGTAATAGTCTGAATAAGGAAATAAGGAAACGTCTGGTGAAGTGCTTGGCGTGGAGTGTTGCTTTGTATGGGGCAGAAACCTGGACGATGAGGAAAGATCATCAGTTAAGAATTGAAGCATTTGAGATGTGGGTGTGGCGAAAAGTTGAAAATATCTATTGGACCGATAGAGTGAGGAATGAAAAAGTGTGCAGCGGAGTTCCGGAGGAAAGAAGCATGCTACACATAGTGAAAAATAGAAAAGGGAACGAGGTAGGACAAAATTTAATATTGGGAAGTTGACCAGGGGAGGTACTCAAAGGATTGGTTCCAGGAAAGAGATTCAGATGAAGAAGAGGATGCCAGATGTTAGACAATAGCAGCTGAACAGGAGGAGGCTATAACGAATGCAGAGGAAGGTTGAAGATAAAGGAGAAGAAAAGAGCGATTAATTGGAAACCTGCCGCTAGTCAGGACACTCATTTATGACGCTGCTGCTGCTCCTGCTTCTGATGGTGATGATGACGATGACGATGAAATACACTTATAAGGGGACAGTCTCGAGATAAATCGAGTTTTCTGCCTAAATATGAATTTTCATGAAATTCTCACAGAATGTCTTCTATTGTCTTAGAATATTTGTTCTTACGTGCAAAACTGAAAAATGAAATTCAGTATGTAAATTAGGAAATTTGCCAGAGAGCAAAACATAGTTTGACATAGACATCATTATCAACTTCTGGGTTTTTTCCCGTGTGAAGGAAATAAACTCATCATTATTCCACGTGACCGAAACCCAGGAAGTTATCCTGTCTATTTATACGGGCCACGAATCCACACCCCATGACGCATCAGCGGCCGCTGCTCAGCGTGAAGGCCTGCCAATTACGAGCTGTTATTTGGTCCGCAAGATGAATCCCCTCGACCGTTACTCTTGGCTTTCTATACTGGGGCCACTATCTCACCGCCAGATAACAACTCAATTGTAATGTAGGCGGAGTGGACCATGGAGGTGAAAGCATCGGTCTAAATAAATTACACACAGTTTTCTCATCTTATTATGATTATTTTTTTCAGCAAAATTACCAAAACATCCATTTTTATTTCCAGACTGTTCCCTTGAGGGATCCTTATTATTATCCTTAATCGTTCTTGTCTGTACTTCTTTCTTAAACAATTCCTAAACTTCTTTTACAATTGGCTTTACGTCGCGCCGTAATAGATAGGTCTTATGGCGACGACAGGACTGGAAAAGGCTAGGAGTGGGAAGAAAGCAACCGTGGCTTTAACTCAGGTACAGCTCCAGCATTTTGCCATGTATGAAAATAGGAAACCACAAAAAATCATCTTCAGGGCTGCCGGCAGTGGGGCTTGAACCCACTATCTTCCGGATACAAGCTCATATCTGCGCGCCCCTAATCTCAGGCCAAATCACTCGGTGATTTATTTTAAGTTACTGTTAACATTCTCATTCAGTTTCATGCTGTAAATACTGTACAGTACATTCCGGATAATCAGATCACATCCGACCTCGCTCGTCCTAATAACTGTATACTACTGTCCAAAATGTTGAAGACGATTTCAAATTGGAATGCTTACTTCTTATATGAGGGATAGCCTAAAAACTACCACATCACTTTTATTAAACGAGACGTAATACACCAAACGTTTTGGTAACCTGTCATGTTCCACTATCCAACATGAGCAAAGAGTTGCCGTTACTTCTACTTCTCCTAGAGTAAAAGTTACTTAATGATTAATTTCATTACCTTCCGCCAATGACGTTACAGTTACTATGATGCCATTACACTGGCCGTCTGACTATAACTTGGCCACGCCAACTACTCTGATGGAGTTTAACTAGAAGACAATTCGTTTTATTGAAATGTACGGATGTTTTCAGGTAACTACATCGAGTTTCCACCTCATCTAACGCCAGTCAGTCATTTCTTGACTGTTTTATATCGTACTGCATTGTACGTTTTCTAAATATCACAACACATTTCAGCATATTTATAGAGCTCTGCACATGGTTATGAGGGTATTTAGGGGTTATGGTAAGGATGCCAAAGAGAGGGCATATAAGTCTCTTGTAAGACCCCGACTAGAGTATGGCTCGAGTATATGGGACCCCAAACCAAGAATACTTGATTAGGGAACTGGAAAAAATCCAAAGAAAAGTAATTCGATTTGTTCTGGGCGATTCCCGACAAAAGAGTAGCATTATTAAATCTAGCAAAGTTTGGACTGTGACGACTAGTTGTAAAGTTTTAGCTGTGAATACTTGGGAGAAAGAAGACGAGCTGCTCGACTAAGTGGTATGTTCCAAACTGTCAGTGGACAGATGGCGTGGAATGACATTTGTAGACGAATAAGTTAGAGTGGTGTTTTTCAAAGTAGGAAAGATCACAATATGAAGATAACGTTGGAATTCAAGAAGGCAAATTGAGCTAAATATTCGTTTACAGAGAGCGTCCGTGGCTCAGGAGAAAGCGCGCCGGTCTCTCACAGCTGGGTTCCGTGTTTCAAATCCCGCTCGGTTCATGTGAGATTTGTGCTGGACCAAGCGTAGGCGGGACATGGTTTTCTCCGGATTTCCTTGTCATCTTTCATTCCAGAAACACTCTCGAATATCACTTCGTTTCATCTGTCAGTCATCAATCATTGCCCCAGAAGAGTGCGACAGGCTTCGGCAGCCGGCACAATTCTTATCCTCGCCGCTAGATGGGGCTTCATTCATTCCATCCCTGACCCGGTCTAATGACAAGAAACAGGCTGTGGATTTTCATTTTCATTCGTTTATAGGTAGTCGAATAATTGATCAAGGGAGATGTTCAATAAATTTCCAAATTCTATGCAGTTACTTAAATAAAAGTCTGCCACCTGCGAGACTGCCCTAAATGCATATCAGTGGTGACTGATTAATCCTTACCCTGATTAGTGTTTTAAATCAATAAAGACTTATACTGCGCCTGTTTCTGACAGTTAAGTGATTTGGGTATTGTACATAGATATTTTATCTCAGATTAGCAGTTACCAGCGGGCTCCGCTCGCATTGTATCACATTGTTTATGTTGCAAAGTTTCAAAATTTCGAGATAATGGGACAATACGCGTAATGTGTTGTGGTAACAGAATGTAATATTATACAACATACACCTGAAAATGAAATTGCATCTGTTTCTCTGCAACTTGATAATTATTTTAAACTTACTGCGAATTACTGATATCGAGTAGGAATTTCTTACAATTTTCTATCTGTGAAATCATTAACAGGTGCCGTAGGATAAATTGCATCACCTATCACATATTGGGAACGTAAACGTATAAATTCCTCGGAGTTCCAACCCTGAAGCCAGCTACATATATAATTGACCATTAGAGAAACACAGAGTTTCCAAATTAATCCCTGCTATGATTTCCCCTAATGATGAAGCTGAGGTGAAATATTCAGAGCAGACTTTCCAATAGCTGCAATGCACGGCTGTGGTATAAACCTCGTCAAGAGGAATTAACTATAGGCTTGCTTTGGAAGTTACTTATGTGTGTTCAGAATTCAATTTTGAAAGTCATCTGGTTGCAATCCGTCGATTTGTTCATTTAAAAACCATGTAAATTACGAAAATCAAATACACATAAGTAGAGCACGGATTTTTATGCTGTAATAACGTTCGATTTCAAATTTTCTGAAGAGAGTAACAAGTATATGCTAGCCCGCACAACGACTGAGCTAAGAGTATTGCATACACCTTAGGTGTATGGCCCAGGAGAAACCCTAGAATTTATTTATTTCACACCACCAACATAGATGTTTCTCCAGTTACAGGTGACTTAGTCACTATACATTAATTATTAAAATTAAAAAACGTCAGAAAGAACTTAATATCTAACAATAAAAATATACAACATTATTAAGAAGTAAAGCAGCAAACGGAATTTACAGCACATTAATACTTTTTCAAGTTCGAATCTAAAAATGAATAAAATAAAAGTAGAAATACAGAGACATAAAATAAATGAAGAATTAGCATCTACAAAAGAAATAACTATAGTCTTAAACTGACACCAGTTAAAACAACAGACATTTAAAAAGAAAATCATGGAAAGTAAGGGATGACAATGTATGTTTGGTAAGAGATGAGTTGTGAAAATCAGTGGGAACAGCACATTAAATCTTAAGCACAAATAGACGCTAGTAATGATAACTTGTTTGAAGTTTTCCCTACATTTTTTATCTATGTTAAAATAATTTAAACAAAATAAATTACTGATATGAAACACGAACTAACCACAGAGTAAGTAAAAATATAGTACATATATATACCTACAGGGTATACCTTCAGAAATATTGTTTTAACAAAACTCAAAGTGCCCAGCATAGCGCGATCATTAACTGTGTGCCTTCTTCAATACTTTCACATAATAATTGTATCTAACAGCAAAGTATAAATCAAGATCTGGAAATTTATGAACTGTGACGTTATATGGAATGCACATTCTAAACATTGGGGAGCTTCTATAAAATACTGTTTTAGAAATCGGAAGAAATAAGATATGTATGTGTCTTAAACTTCCTTTCCGCGTATTGAACGAAAATTGTTATAGAAAAATAATTATGCGAAAACACATTTTATTCAGTGCAGAGTTCAATATTTTTCAACTTGCCTTGTTTAAGGAACTCTGTTGGTAATACAATCAGCTAGTAGCAGTCCCTCTACATCAGACTGTGGCAGTATAATTGATGCATCATAACGCTACATTTAACACGTGGTCTCACGAGACTCTACCAATCAGAATATAATATGCAGCTCCTATTGGCAGAGACCTCATCGCTTGGTAATGGCATTACGTCCCAAGCCATTTATGACTGCATCAAGACAGCTGCTTCAAAAATATAAAACCCATTTTCTAGCAGAAGAAAATAATATCTAAAAAGGAACTGATGCCAAATAATCTACTAATTTAACTGCTTTTTCTACCGCTCCAGCTCTCATTGGCTTTCAATTTCGATGGCGTGAAGTAAACCACCCGCATAATTATACGAAATACAAATATAGGTAGAAGAAGAGTGGCTCGAATGTAAGAAGATCAAAAATTGTATAACAATAATAGACCAATAATAATAATAATAATCGGTCTCGAAAGCCCAGAATATCGGCCGAGAGGATGCGTCGTGCTGACCACACGGCTCCTCGTAATCTGCAGGCCTTCGGGCTGAGCAGCGGGCGCTGGAAAGGCCAAAGCCGTTTCAAGTGCGTTAAGTGCCGTGGGTTTTCTGGTTTGGTAATAATAATAATAATAATAATAATAATAATAATAATAATAATAATAATAATGAAAAGTAATATTCTACCGATTTTTCCACACCTGTGCGTTCGCGGGTGCGAACAGTGTCGCACATGTAGATTTGGCCCTGTTTTTCGGCCGGTTGCCCTTTCTAAGACCAACCCTATGTGGAGGAATATAATCATTATTGCGTGTTTCTGTGGTGGTTGGTGATGTCTGAATATGAAGAGAGAAGCGTTGGGACAAACACAGACCCCTAGTTCCTGAGCCAGAAGTATTAATCACACGCGATTAAAATCCCCGACCCGTCCAGGAACCGAACCTGGGGCCCTCCGAGTCTAAGGTCCTAATGCTGACCATTCAACCAATAATAGTAATAATAATACAGAAAGGGCCAGAAAACTTCAGAGGGCATTTAGGCTGACATGGGATCACGACGGTAAACGAGTAATGTCACGTAATGCTAATTTGATACATTACAAAACAGTTAATTTACCGGAAGCTCTATATGCAACAGAAACCTTAACTGTAGGAGGCCACTCTAGAATTGTGCATACTGAAAAACAAGAACGTATAATTCTTAGACAAATTTTCGGCCCCATACAAGAAAATAGAATTTGGATCAAAAGGCGAACTGCAGACCTCTATAGTTACACAGATACTCTACTCTATACTCTACGGAAGGGACGTTTGAAATGTATTGGACACATTTTTAGGATGGATAATAATAGACTCAAAAAAAGGTTATTCAATGTAATAAATTCCCAAAACAGGAGAACAAACTGGCTGGAGGAAACAAGAGAGGACCTGAATGAATTGAACACCGGGGAAGAAAATCATGGAAAAAAGCGAAGTCTTCAGGACTTCAGTAAATAAACACACATATGTGAGCAAAACTAGCTGCAGGAGGGGTACAAAGTCAGTAGAACGGAAGAGGCAACACAGTGAGTTCATGAAGAGATTTTGGAAGAATAGGAAGGCGAAAGTCATCAAGCCAATGAAGAAGTGCCAATGCGCTCTATGAATGGGCATAATGAAATAATAATAATTGGTCAATACGGATGTATTGTGCTGAAATTACACAGCTCTCACAAAAAATTGTAGACCACTGTATTGGAGAGATCAAGAAACAAGCATGTTTGAGTCGAGGTTGGTGTTTTTTTTTTTCAATTTGCTTTACGTCGCACCGACATAGATAGGTCTTATGGCGACGATGAGGTAGGAAAGGCCTAGGAGTGGGAAGGAAGCGACCGTGACCTTAATTAAGTACAACCCCAGCATTTTCGTGGTGTGACAATAGGAAACCGCGGAAAACCATCTTCAAGGCAGCCGAAAGGGATTAAAATTGTCGAGGTTGTATCCTAACCTCAACCGTTCTTGTCATTTCCTTATGGGCTATGAAGGCTCGAGGAAAATTGGAATCGGAGGCCTGCACTATCCGTAATATCAGCTCTACACCCGACAACCTTTGTCCTCAGGAATTACCCTGGTATTCACTTTTGATGTAGGTTGTGGCCACGGTCATCATCATTGGTGGAAATATCTTCTCTAATTTTTTGACTTTCTGACAGAGATTTGAAGCCACGTACTTCCAGTTGAACTGAGCGCGTTTACTGCCTCTGTTAGGCAGCCTACAGTCGCCTCAAAAAACTGTGTGTCTGATAATCTGCTCATCAGCACCGCAATCACACCGCAGAGAAGCAGTCCAGAAGCATATGAGGATGGGTGCAAAGTTGTACTTCATCATAAAATAATAATTACTATCACCGCCACCATCGAGCCGCATCGCTGTCCGGCACAGTCTCTCTGTCGATTACTGTAGCAAATTCTGTACAGCTTCATTCAGGGAGTGTGAGACAATCGAAATCACACGGATAAAAAGAAGGTAATTAATTATAACTCAGTCACAAGATGATCTAGTACCTCCCAGCGGAAGCGCCGTAAATATTCTTGTGTACTGTTGACTGCATGTGACCTGGCGTTGTTGTGTAGAAACACATCTGTTGAGAAAAGCCCAGGATGTTGTCTGCGAATTACTACCCACAAATGCTCCAGTGTGTCGCAGTAAGTGGCAGCATTCACTATCGCTCCCCTAGGGGTGAGATAACCCATCTGAACCGTCCTCCTTACAGACCTGACATGGCACCCTGTGATGTCCATCCTTTGGGATCGTAGAAGAAGCACATGGGTGGTGAGCCACTCAACAACGATACTGCCGTTCAGCATCCCGTCAAGTCGTGGCTGCAGGGGCTGTGTAACATCCACGTCGTTACAGACCTGTGAAAGATTTTATAGTGTGTACAATATAAATTGATGTATGATATCATTTAATACCACGTTATATGGGAGGGTTATTTGATCATTTCATAATGTCATTTCATTCCATTATGTTGTATGATAAATGTTAGCGAGAACTGAAAAGAAAGGTTTCATAAAAGTAGTATACTGCAACATACACGCTGAAATTAACTTAACGATTTACTTAAGCGCTCAAGACAACAGCAAATGGTATTTACTCACCCCAAACGGAGGCTACATTATTCCTAGAATTTCAAGACAGTAGTTAGCCAAGGCCAACGTTTAAGACTTCCCTTGTTCGCTACAATTTGAATACGGCACCACCCCTTGAGCTTGTTAGCGTGGGACGCTATGTACGAAGTGGGAAAGCTCGACCTATTAAGAAGCAGCTACTAGAATGGATTTGATGGTGGGATTGATTGATGTAGGAGAGGGAGAGTAAACTTCAATATGATTGGAATATGGGATATATCAATGGAAGAGTCCAGTAAGTTGATAAATACGGGCGACTTAAGCCCCTCCGTCTCAGCTGGTTATAGTATTCCGAGAGTCTCACTTGGTATTATAACTTAGGTAGAGCCACATTATATTATATCAGTGGAGAGACTTACTTTTGAATTGCAGTAGAAATGACTTATTGCAGTACAGCGGCAGCGCTGTTATACTTTTATTTCTTGTACTTTGTACATTAACTCATGGCGAGTTACTTCATTCGACTACTTGTAGTCATAATTTCCAGTCCGGAACGGACAAGAGACCTATTGTGTCTTAATCAGGCATAGATCGATTTTTATATCTAGAGAAAGCATAATTTTAATTTGGAAAAATTCCGATTTTGGAATTTTCTCCAATCTAAACTACCCCTGATGGCCTGTTTCAGTAGGACTGATATCTGCATTATAGATTTTGGGGTAAAAGGGAGTGGTAATGTTAGAGAAGACGTCTTTCAACACTTGATCAACGCACGCAATAGGCAGGCCAACACTAAGATGACGAGATGAGCAGCCCACATGAAGGAAGGCAACAACCACGGAACCAGTCCATACCAGAAGGATGCCCAGATGAACGAGTCTACAATCAGTGAGCGTTTGATTAAATTGCAGCAAGCATTCGCGGAGTCAATTAAAGTTAATGAGTCAATTTTTAATCAGTAAACTTTCAGTTCTTGGTACATAACCAGCATTTTACTTCCACCTAAATAAATTATTTTCTTTGCTTTTTAGTTAATGAAGATTACATTACCCTTGTTCCTCAAGATTGTGCTTAGCGGTTAGTGTCCTATCACCTTACCTCTAGGATTATCTTGTGTGTCTCTTTTTAAATATAAGTTTCAACCTAGGGCCTTCAGCTCTAGTCTGGCGCCCAATCATCTTACAAGAGAGAATTAACATTAATTTGGATGGGTAACCACGGAACTATTTTAATTAAAAGTAACAATTTTACGTATCAGAATCTATTTTCTATATTGTGGCGATTTATTGGAACTTCACAATGAGTAAGATGTTTCAAGGTAGTAATTGGTATTGTCGACCATTCGTGGTGCAAGAGCGGGTACACCACAAATGTACTCAGATTTCTTCTCGATGTCTTGGTGTTCCGTTGGAATAAATTCTTGGTCAAGAATATTGACTATGTTGAACAGTAATTCGTATCAGTTTCTTACAGCTGCGTATCCTTGTATCTGCCTGTTAAAAATTTCATTGTGTTACTTTATTTAACATGGATATGTTTCTGGGGTGATGATCTATCTAGAATTAGCGTCATCAATTGTGCGTGGCCCGTAAACCGACACTGTGGTTACCAGGCAACCAGTGTTCGTCACCTGTCTATACTAAGTCTTTGTAATCTTCTTTCTCGCGTTATTACCATGTGCCAGAACACTGCCTTCTATATACAGTAGGCACAAATGACGCCGTGGTTTAAATAAGTTTCCACTGTCCTTCACTGGCGTTTCGTCTAGTCTACAGCAAAGCCGCTTACACATGATAACGTCACCCAGGGCCATAAAACTGTGTGCTATATCAGTGACCATTTTGTCGGACGTACGGCTATATTGTGACATGGCATGGGAATGTTGTGTGCTGGATCAGTTACCATATTTTGGGGCGTAGATCATGATACCACATATTTCCTTCGATTTATCAGAACTATTCATCTGACCTGTGGGTGAAGTGGAAGGATGCATTATCTGTACCCCCTGCATGTTGTTAGGGGCTGCTCCAAAGTATCTGTACATACTCTCTCGTCCTCTAAGATCAGAAACATACCCACGATTCTATGTAGCATCTATGTATTTCGGAGTGTTGTTGCACTAAAAGATGTTATTTCTGAAAGAAGAAAAATAATTAATGTATTCCTCCTGACGCTAATCATGGAAAAAAAAAACGAAGAAAATTGATATTTTGAAGATTGAAGACATTGCTTAAGTAAAGGGAACGGTTATGAAATATAGGATTTAATCAAGAGAATTCGGACAGAAAATAAGAGAAACAGAGGAGTCCTGAAAAAGGAAATTGGAAGCAATGTCAGGCTCAGGTAGGTCAGTTGGGAGCAGTGTTGCCAACTTATATTTTCAAAATCCGCTAAAAACTACTAAAAATCCGCCACGAAATCCAATCTCAAATAATAAGCAATAAAAATGAGCAATAATAATAATAAATAATAAAAGTAAATGTCTGCACTTACCTGATCTGTGAGTTTCACTGAGATTAACCCCTGCCTGCGAGCCGGCGAGCAAAAACTTGTAGGCGTTTTACTGCCGGGTGGAAAATAGGAATCCCCTACCTCAAGGGCCAAACACAGAACAGGCCACTTCATAAAACGGTCTTCCTTCATAGCATAAATATACTACTCTCTCACAGTTTCATTATCTGTCATCATTCGTCAAGTAATAGATAAGTACCCATTCCGCACGCATTACAAATTTATGATACCATGATCTCATAACATCAGATCAAAATAACATGTTTTCCTCATGTGACTGCTAGCTCCTGACAGAAAATACGGAACAGCTCGGAGACAGGCTGGAGTACAAATTTAAAACATATGTAAAATGGATCAAACACTAAATTCCGCTATAATAAATCTAGAATTCCGCCAAAAAATTCCGCTCTCCGCTAAATGATATATTTCTCTGCTGACAGTCTTCTAATTCTGCCAAATTTAGGGGAAAATCCGCTAAGTTGGCAACACTGGTTGGGGGACAGTATGAGCAGGAAAAGAGTATTGCAGACACTGAATGTCGCATGACTGCCGCATTCAAAAGCCCACGGTGGGACTCCCGAGTTCAAGCACGCCAGCTCACGGACAAGCCTACACTGCATGTTTCTAATAACTAGTAGAGTTTTGCATTTGTAAGATCGGTGGCGTGTGACCTTGGAACCTGAGCCGTGATTGAACAAGCACGCACTGGCTTGTGTGGCGGTCGATAGCCTGGCTGGTGGAGGTGGAATTTACCCCCATTAATGAGAACCTACGCTACTTTTACTTCCAAGTACATATTTGTACAGATAGACACTTTTATCATCCCGTGGTGAAGTCGCGAATATTGAAGAATGGAGAACTTAAAGGAATTTTAGTGACCACAACTTTGTCCTCCTGTCCTTCATTTTCAAGGATTGTTCAATATTTCGACTCCAATATCAACTGGATGGAGTAAGCTATCTCTAGAGCTCGTATTTATATAATCTAAATACTAGTGATGGTGGTGGTGATTACTGTTTTAAGTACAAAGTGTAATCATCCTCTCTTAACATTAATTGAAGGAAAAGTTGAAGTGTTTTGACGCAAAGGGGCTCGTAAACGTAATATCGTCGGGATGAGAAGAGAACAAGGGATGACTAAGGGAGGTCGGATAATAAAGACGAAAATGAACAGATTGGCGCAAGCAAGTGGAAACATGCTTTTCTTTTCTTATTTTAGAATTTTGCTTTACGTCGCACCGACACACATGGGTCTTATAGCGACGAAGGGTTAGAAGTGGGAAGGAAGCGACTGTGGTATTAATTAAGGTACAGCCCCAGCATTTTCCTGGCGTGAAAATGGGAAACAACGGAAAACCATCTTCAGGACTGCCGACACTAGGGTTCAAACCCACCATCTCTCGAAAGCAAGCTCATAGCTACGCAACGGTAACCGCACGACCACCTCGCTCCGTTTTAAGTAATCATAGACTCATCCAAGAGCCTCGTAGTCGCTAACCCACCATCCAAATTTGAGAGGAACTTGAATTCTCTTTGAGTTGCCTATTACAGCAGGCAAGGGGCTCTGTCGATGTATTCTACCGCCCTCACCCAGGGGGGAAATCTCTGAAAATACAAAATTTTGAAAATACCAAAATATGGCATAAAACTTGGACATATGGCAGAAAAGAATTAGAGTATTGTTCAAGATAACCAAGATAAATGTAATTCAAACTTCATTTAACCAATTTATAACGAAAAAGACAATGCAAAATTATCAAGCACAAACAAAATCACTTTGAATTATCGGCAAGCACATACCAGTAACACAGAGAGAACGGCTCACGGAACTATAATCTGGCCACAAATACGTTTCGGTCAAATGATAAAGCCGAATAAAAGAACAGCTGAAAGGAAATATTACAATGACGAAGACTTTGTCTTCCAATTCTTCATTTTCAGAGATGGTTTAGTATTAAGACACAAATACAAGATTAATAGAGTCAGCTATCACAGGTGCTCTGGTTTCTATCGCCTAAAATTCTGAAAAATGCTCATGGTGATTACTCTTTTAAGTCGAGCAGGAGGACAACCATTATCTCTTAATACAAATCAGAGGAGAAATGGAAGAGTTCCGACACTTCAAAGAGCGAATATATCAGCAAAAAAAATCATGAAGAATAGTTATTAAAATTCTTGATGATTTTCAAAAATAAAGATAAAATATACCAAAGTATAAGTTCACATAACCAATGAAAACAGTGCAATCGTATTTGTAAACTTATGTTTCACTAGATCTGATACTTCCGCCGACAGTCCCGTCAACCACTCCTTTATATACAAAACGTCCTTCCTTGTGGGTCGGTCACAACTTTGAAATTCACTTCCAACTGCGGTCAGGAACTCAAAACACTCTAAATTTAAGACTGCATGCAAACATTATCTGCTGGAATGCCGCTGCCAGTTTTGCGTGACTGTTGATAAATAGGTTGTGCGGTTGTGGTATCATTCTCGTTTCACTGTTGAACTGAAGCATACTGCTAATCTTATATTATAATATTATTATTTTATAGTCCGACTCGTTGGCTGAACGTTCAGCGTACTGGCCTTCGGTTAAGAGGGTCCCGGGTTCGATTCCCGGCCGGGTCGGGGATTTTAACCTTAATTGGTTAATTCCTACGGCACGGGGGGCTGGGTGTATTTGTTGTCTTCATCATCATTTCATCCTCATCACGACGTGCAGGTCCCCCACGGGAGTCAAATAGAAAGACCTGCACCTGGCGAGCCGAACCCGTCCTGGGATATCCCGGCACTAAAAGCCATACGACATTTCATTATTTTATAGTTATAGTAACATTTAGCGTTCGCCTCATATAGGCTACATTTATATTTAAGTAATATCACTGTTTATTGTCTTATTTGTTTTCCCTTTACGTTAGTATACGGTATCGTCTTTGCACCTGGAAATAACGTTATTTGACAATGATGAAGGGGTAAATACTGGCCTGCAGCACATGTATCACAGAACCAAAATACGCTTATTACAGTTCAAGCAATACTGGCCCGCAGCACGTGTCACTGAGAACGAAAATACGTTTGTATAGTTCAAGCAATACTGGCCCGCAGCACACATATCACTTCGAACGAAAATACGTGTATACAGTTCAAGCGATACACAAGAACCTCGTTTATCCGGATTAAGTGGGACCGGAACTAATCCGGATTAGCAAAAATCCGCATAATCCGGAAAAACAAGAAAAAACAAATACAGTACATGTTATATCATATATGAACATAAGTTGTACACTAATACCTTTATTCAATTGTACAAAAAATATAAGGACACTTTTCTTACATTTACGACTTTGTTTTATGCACTAGGATAATGTGCGAGTTTTTCCTGTTTTACATTTGTATAGCATATGCGCGCAGCACGATCTCAAAAACGTTGTACTAACATCAGTTCTGCAGGTGTGATTTCAGTCTGGGATTCTAAATAGGCCATCAGTTTGCCCAATTGCATTGTTGCCCTTCCATGAGTCATTGTTTCTTCTGATAGAGGGCCGGTTTCATTTTCGAATTCACCATCACTCTTGTTTTTACCTGCCGAGGAACAAGAGGCGATAATTTATTCTTCTGTAATTATGCCGCAGTGAGAATTACAGTCATTTCTCAACCAGTAACTTACGTCGTTCACATCTACGTCCGAGCATCCGGGAATGTGTGGAAATGTGTCAAGGCAATCAGAAGAGTCCACGGTTTCCCATTCTAAATTCCAGGCGAATGCCAGGACGGTACCTTTGATAGACCGTGGCCGAATTACTTCCAATTCCCGTCCTTAACTATCCTTGACATTCAAGAAGAGCTGACCCCGTAAAAGAAATACTGTACAAGGAAAAATAAATCTTTATCATTTTCGATCCGGATAAACCGGAGATCCGCAATAATGAGGGCCGGATAAACGAGGTTTTGTGTACTGAAGCTTAGATGACAGAACCTTTCTGGTCAGATTTCTAAGCTGAAATATTATCACATAGTGGTTTTTGTAGGCGCAACACGATATATTGCGTTCTGATTGTTCACTGGCTTATGTTTTTAGTTTATAGTTTACTCGTTTTAATACTGAAAACATTTCTTAGGAGACAAAGTACGGGTCCCCACACTATGAAAAACGTAAAATTAAGCAATTTCCTCAATTGTGCCTAAAGTTGAAGAGATAAATGGCCCAGAAAAGTTTCCAATGTGAATCTTCGATAGCTCTATCAAAATAAAAATGCCTAAATGCAGTTCCGGAAAAGCACCCTAAAATCGCTTGTTTCTTTACTCGTTCTCTTTTTTTATTTAAATTCTACCCAAATTAATTTATATAATTCTTTCTGTAATTGTTCCTTGGTTCAAGACCCTCAGGCTTTTTAGATTATTTTACAATATCCACACCGCTAGTTAAAAGGGCTTAAGTTAAACTTCGCATTGACTCACATTAGCGCTCGTAGTGGTAGAAAAAAGCTAACTGCTAATCTAATCACGGCCGACTGGATCCCTCGCTGCGCTGGAGCTAGCTAGAGTGACGCAAGTCGGCCGTGATCTAATCGACCGGATAACGATGAATAAGAAAAGGATTCTAATTTTTTGTAATAAATAAAACATATATTCTCATACTTGATTACATTTTATTTAGCTAAAATTCGTACCTCATGTCCCTAGGGTGTTTTCAACACTGAGTTGCTTGCCTAAAGGGATATTTTATTACGAGCTATTGTTTTACTCTTTGTTTTAACTTTTATACTCAAAATTTATTTTCTTTTGTTTGTCGAGCATAACTTTCTTTCTTCATTGCGTGTTCTCTAAATATTTATTTAGCTTATTTTGATTTCATAATAGAATAGTACATTTCTCTTATTATCCTGGAACTTACGTGGTTACGTGTACAAAGTGGCCGTGGGCCCTAACTTTGCCACTGCTAAATAAATAAATAAATAAATAAATAAATAAATAAATAAATAAATAAATAAATAAATAAATAAATAAATAAATAAATAAATAAATAAAATAAATAAAATAAATAAATAAAAGATAATTGGATACGCCAAAGAATACTCGATAGTGAACAGGAAAGGATTGTTGGATAAACTGGAGGCCCAGGAGAAAGATACTAGGAACAATCAAAGAAAATGGAGAGTACAGAAGGCGACGAAACCAGAAGTATACAGTTATACCACAGTTTAATATATACAGTCGCGAAGCTCTAATAAGAGGAAAGTTCATCCATTTGACAGCTGGAGCGACACTAGCACACCTAGTGGCGAGGTAGAGGCAACTTGCTAGCAGACAACAGGGAACGAATTACCACTACAGTCTAAAATGGTCATAACTTCTGAACCATTCATGCAAATAATGTCCTGACAAGGTTATTATAATCCTTATAAAATAGTGGAGGAGGTCAAACAATTTATTTCGATGAGGAGTTCGAGGATAATATCGAAATATGTATTTAATCTTAAGGAGTTATTTGTTTTACCGCGGACTATAACATAAAATCGCTTCTAGTGGGCAGCCGGTTCGAAGTAGGTATATACCATCGCGGACTTTCTTGTAGAGGATTTTATGCTCTACAATTCGCACGCTTACACTTGGGGCCCATCGTTGACGGTTCAGGCAGCGTAAGTCAAGAAAGCAAGTGACCGACCATGGTAGAGCGCTGGCCTTCTTGGCCCAACTTGGCAGATTCGATGTCGGTCGGTCGGTCGCTTGCTTTCTTGGCTTACGCTGCCTGAACCGTCAACGATAGACCCCAAGTGTAAGCGTACGAAATGTAGAGCATAGAAACCTCTACAAAAAAAGTCCGCGATGGTACATACCTATGTTGAACCGGCTGCCCTCTAGAAGCGATTTTATGTTATAGTCGGCGGTAAAGAAAAGTAGCTACTTAAGATTCAATAAATATTTCGATATTATTCTCGAACTCCTCATTGAAATAAAGTGTTTGACCTCCTCCACTATTTCATAAGGATTACAATAACCTTGTCAGGACATTATTTGTATGAATGTTTTAGAAGTTATGACCATTTTACACTGTAGTGGTAATTCGTTCCCTGTTGTTGGCTAGCAAGTTGCCTCTACCTCGCCGCTTGGAGCGCTGTAGTCGCCTCGGATGAAAAATATCATCAGAGCTTCGCGACTGTATATATTAGACTGTGGTTATACTGAAAAAATTGCAGACGTAGCCAGGAAGAGGAGTCTGCCTTTCTATGGACATCTCACGAGGATGAATCCAACTAGGATGACATCGGTTTCTCAACTACTGGAAGAACAAGAAGATAGGGACATCGTGGCTAACAGAAGTGAAGAAAGACATAAAGGATGTGAGAATAACTGAAAAAGACATATGAAACCGAGCACCTCTCAGAAGAAGAACAAAAGAAACGAGGTTTCAGGACATACCCCCTTATAAGAAAACATGCGCACTCTGGACAAAGGAAAGAATGGAGAAACATAACTAGAGAATGCGCGAGTACCGGGCAAACATCAAGTCCTTCTTTAAGCGGGAAAGTTGAAAATCGTGATCCTCAGGTGGTCCATTCGAAATAAGGAGAAGGAGAACAAGAAGATGATCTGGCTACGAATATCACACGTCACACAGAACGGATCCCTATTAAGGCTATGCATAGTTAAGACTAGCGCCTAGGAACAATAATTCGGTTGGCGCCGAACACACATGTAATATGCAAACCCGGAACACAATTCAGAGTGGGAGGGGTAATTGGGTAGCTGGTGCATTACCAGGCACTGCGTGTGTGGCAATAAACTTGAAAATCAATATATGCACATCCTCCTCCACCTTCTTATTCTTATTATTACTATTATTCTGGTGTCTTCGCCTGAGAGAAGGTTGGTGACCCTCACGGAGTGATTGCTTATAATTCGCGCTTTCCATAGCAGCGTTGCAGGGTTGTGGTCGTCGAACCACTCACGGAGGTGGCGCCCAACGTTATCTTCTTCGCCCAAGTCCACGTTTACCTTCTATGATCAACTGTATGGAACTGTAATTGTAATTTCGAAGAATGTAACAGAAACATGTTGCTTTCCCGAGTTTAGGGAGGGCTAGGAATTCACGTGATTTTCAGGCAAGACAGTGTACCTCTTCGTTGGAATCTTCAACGCTCTGTTGTCTTACATCCACATTTCAAAATCCCGCAGTCGATTCATTTACTAAGTTTTCGAAGTCCAGCCTTTAGCATCGTAAAGCAGCAAAACCAGTAACACACAATAGCCTACTTCACGAGTTTCAAATGTGGAGTCATGTTTAGTCCGGCTCCATTGCTAAACGGTTAGCGTGCTGGCCTTTGGTCACAGAAGTCCCGGATTCGATTCCTAGGCGGGTCGGGAATTTTAACCATCATTGGTTAATTTCGCTGGCACGGGAGCTGGGTGTATATGTCTTCATCATCATTTCGTCTTCATCACGGCGCGCAGGTCGCCTACGGGAGTCAAATAAAAAGACCTATATCTAGCGAGCCGAACATATCCTCGGACACTCCCGTCACCGAAATCCATACGCCATTTCATTTCATTTCATTATAAGGTGTTTAAATTCAGAAGTACACTTCTTGCAGTGACGAGTCTGGTTTCAATTTCTACATCTGGACGCCGCTCTTTCGTTAGACAGCTCCTAGGTACTCGAAGCGCCTGTCCATCCGGGATGATAATTAGACGCCGAATTTCTAGGTACCTAGTAATAGATGGGAATGCAAACTGGTTACTGAAGTAGGAAGGATTTGGAAAGAAGATAGAGTGACAATTCTTCTTTTTCTCCTTTCTCCAACTGGTCGTACACTAAAGATATTTCCAGAAAAAATAATGATGCTACAGATCCCCTTTACTAACAACGAGGCGCAAAATCCTGCAATTTCTAAGACATGAAACAATGTCAGGATATTCCTAAATGGTCAATACTGACCAAGAATAAAAAAATTAATAAAAGGCTGTAACCTCTACAACGAATAAGTATATTGTACATTTATATATATATTATGATTAAGTTCTATTTCTTATACGTAAAATAACAAAATAGAGCTATATTACCAACTGTCATGTTAAGAAATAATAATAATAATAATAATAATAATAATAATAATAATAATAATAATAATAATAATAATAATAATAATAATAGTAACGAAGCACACATTAAATGTTTGCACTTTCATAACTTGTTTCTTTGTTTATCTTTTAATGCGGTAATTTCAACGTTATCATCAACTTATTTTTAAACGTTGAACAAAATGTTGTAATCAGTTCCTTTGAATTCTACAAAATGAATACATTAAATTGTTTGTCAAAGACGGTTTCCTGAGAATAACTTAGGCTACTGTTTATAAAATTTGGCACTTTGATAAGTATTCAATTCTGAATCCCAGCTCGAGATATGACGTCAAGGACCAGAATTACTCTGCTAGTGATTCACGACATCCCAGGTTAAGTGTCCCTTTAAAACATCTTTCCATGCAGTCCCAAGAGAAGAACATCTGTAATAGCTGGTGCAGTGCCATCCATTTGTGAGACTCACTCACTGTATGTAGCATTGAACTAGTCATTAACTGTCACGATAATTATCTTTAATGGAATCTTCTTCTTTCATCAACCATTAGGGTGGGAAGGGAATTCACTTAGCTTAAAATGGACAATTAAGCTTAGAGCAGTAGCGACAGAGCCATTAGCAGTTCTCGAAGTTTCATGCCATGGTATGGTTGACAGCACAATTTCTCAGATACAGGGTTAGATATTAATCGACAATAACAGTATTATTTCTTCTTAACAAAGTGAAAATACTACTGTGTCAACGACTTGATTGACTTCTTCTGTTTATGGATATATATATATTTATTGAACGAATCAACGACTTCCTTGCAATTACGGGTTGCCACAATTGACAAAGTATAGCATATCAGAACACAGAAACATTTACCTTACAGAAATATACTGGTATTATGGATCTCAGAATGTTTACAGATCCACGTATGGTGGTAACTGTAATTTCAATCCTGTTCATACGCAGTTGCAACTTTTCCAAAATTCCATGAAGGCGGGTATAATGCCAGGAGCCACACCCAAACATCAGGCCGGTAATCTCTATTGTACTATATGTAAAATTGTGTGTTGAGACTACATCTCTCATATTATTTTATCAACACACTAACAGTTTTCGCTGCTCCGTCCCCACTGATGTCAGAGTTTAAAAAATCTGAACACTCTTGTGAACAATATTGAAATGTTCAATAAACACTTACTCCTATTACATCTCATCGCTCGCCTTGGTCTTTACACCAATTAGAGTGTCAAGGGCCATAGCCAGAGAACATTACGTGTTCCAGGACCTGTATTTCTAACAGATCAGGCAGTGTATTCTCAGACGTGTTAGACTCTTAGATAGGAAATGCATATCTTCACATTTCTTTCAAAACCACCACCGCCCTCTCCAGTCTTCCACCCTAATTTTTCTCACACATGATGACTGATGAATAACGATTGCTGCAATGTATAAAAATAACCCAAAACCCAAACCCCATGGCACTACAGCCCTTGAAGTGCCTTGGCCTACCAAGCGACCGCTGCTCAGCCCGAAGGCCTGCAGATTACGAGGTGTCGTGTGGTCAGCACGACGAATCCTCTCGGCCGATATTCTTGGCTTCCTATACCGGGGCCGCTATCTCACCGTCAGATAGCTCCTCAATTCTAATCACGTAGGCTGAGTAGACCTCGAACCAGCCCTCAGGTCCAGGTAAAAATCCATGACCTGGCCGGGAATCGAACCCGGGGCCTCCGGGTAAGAGGCAGGCACGCTACCCCTACATCACGGGGCCGGCGGATTTAGTTGTAATCAAAATGGCTAGGAGAGGGAGAGCATTTCCAGAAAGGATATATACCTTTGTGTAAGGGTTACCGTGATGGTGGTGGTGGTGATTATTGTTTTAAGAGGAAGTACAACTAGGCAACCATACTCTATATAACACTAATCAGAGAGAAAAAATGGAAGGGGTCCGACACTTCGACAAATGAAGGTATCGGCCAAAGGAAGAGAAGGAAACGAAGGGCGTGAAAATGAAAGACTCCCTAGCCCTCGCAAACCTAATAGCGTCGGGGTCGGAAAAGAACAAGTGTTGACCAAGAGAGGTCGGACAGGATAGATGAAAGTGAGGAGCCTGGCACAAGTATGTGGAAGCAATGCCAGGACTCAGCTGAGGGTCCCGTGGTCGCCAACCCAAGCTCCAAAGTTCAGAACCCTTGGGGCCTCTTTTAGTCGCCTCTTACGACAGGCAGAGGATACCGTGGGTGTTATTTTACCGCCCCCACCCACAGGGGGAGGTTACCGTGAATATACAGCCTCATAACTAGTTTTCGAAAAATGTATTGAAATAACGTTTTGAATTTAAAATGTCTATTATTTAATGAATTCATTTCTTTCATGATTCCCCTAAAGAAGCGGCTATCCCCGAATGCGAAATTTCTTTTTCGTTTGTCATTCGTCGTACTGAAAAAATAATGATTGTCAATTTGGGGAGTGCCCATGAGAATATTGGCGGTAATGTCTTATATTTCCAAAACAGTAATGGTAAATTTCCGAAAGAAGTTCACGCAGAATTTAGAAACTAATTCTCGAGCACCGAACAACAGTCCAATCACCTCCCAGTTCCGGAGCGGGATGTACATAAATATAGATTGAACTTTTCAAAATATAGACTATATATTTTATAAAAATAAAACCAAAGCAAAGCCATAACCGTACAGGCCATGAAGGAACTTGGAGAGATGGAAGGTAAAGGCTTCCACTATCCGTAACCTCGGCACGCGGTGGGATAGAGTGGTCAGTTCTATGTCCGACCGCCTTTGCCACCAGGAATTAACATGGTGCTCATTTTTGGCGTAGATAGAATAAAAAACCTCAGGGTCATGTGCTCCTCCGGAAGAGGAAATCTCATTTCTTAAATTTTTCGACTTCATGACGGGGAATCGAACGCACGTCCTTTTGGGTGAACCGAGCACGCCTTTACCGCCTCGGCCAGGTCGCTCCTTTTATAAAAAAATGGTGGAGAGTAATATAAAGAAAACCTGAATGGATCATATGTTTATACTTATAAAAAGACTACAGTTAAATATTTATTGCTTAAAAATTAAAGCCATGAACGATGTTAATGAAAGCAACACAAGAAGCGTGTAACATTTTTGAAGAAGATCACAGCGGTTGAGTTACGACGCCAAAGTCAAAAACAGAGAAAAGAATTTGCATAGAGCAAAACTTGCTTTCCACATATTTAATAGAAATACTGCTATCCAGATAAAAAAATACACCTAAAGTTAAGGTCGTAATACTGAAAGAAGCCTTCTGACATTTCTTAGAGTGAAGTCCGTTTACTGCCTGCTTGGGTGCGGAGAAGGTAGCAGGAGATACGGTTGCCATGGAAACGTGGGTGGACCCACTGCGGTTGCCATGGAGATAAGCCTGCTAGGCCGGCTCGTGTTGCTTGTAATTTTCAAACCTCTCACTTTTGAGTTACGTACAACAGAACACAGCGATCTGAACGAACAAGTGAGTCGCAAGGGAAGGGAATGAGAAAGGAATGCAGGCATTTTTTTACAACTTGCTTTACGTCGCACCGACAGAGATAGGTCTTATGGTGACGATGGGATAGGAAAGGCCTAGGAATAGGAAAGAATCAGCAGTGGCGTTAATTAAGGTATAGCCCCAGCATTTGCCTGGTGTGAAAATGGGAAACCACAGAAATCCATCTTCAGGGCTGCCGACAGTGGGGTTCGAACTCACTATCTCACGGATGCAAGCTCACAGCTGAGTGCCCCTAACCGCACGGCCAACTCGCTCGGTATGCAGGAACTTGGCAACACCGTGCAATGCTCCTCCCTCCAGCACTGTCTGGGAGAATACTTTTTTCAATATTACGGGTATAGTAAAGCTAGTAAAACGAATTTGAAATGATTTTCTGAACGTAGAAACCATAAAATATGGAGCACGTCCAAAATATGACAATATGTACTATACCGGGAAATATGCATAAATATGAAAAATAAGATATGTTTTTATTACTCCAGATATCCTCATTCGTAACAAATATGTATTTACATAGAAATACCAGTCCAGCAGATAATAATATTCATCCTAATCCAGCCAGCTACCACGCTCGATCTGCGATTGTCCTAGACAGCTTGCTTAAAGTGTTCCTTCGACATATAAACGTGGAATTTTATGACTAACCTATTAAAACATAACATATTAAAATATTTTAAGGGAAATGTAATTCTAAATCATACAAGCATGCTCCTTAGTTTTCATTTTTCAATCGGTTAAAGCATGTGCCAAGATAGAGGAAAGCAATTTTTCTGGAAGACTGTTTGGAAGAAAGAACATAAGGATTCCTCTTTGTACAACATTGAATGTGCATAGGCCTTCAGTTTCCATGCGGTTTGCATATGGTTGCCATAGAAACTAGGGCGGACCCACTGCGGTTGTCATGGAGATAAGCCTGCTGGCCGGCTCTTGTTGCTTGGAGTTGCCAAACCTCTCACTTCTGAGTTACGTACAACAGAACACAGCGGACTGAACGAACAAATGAGCCGCAAGCGAGGGGAAGCAGAAACAATAATCCAGGAATGTGGCAACACAGTGAATGCTCATCCCTTTCAGTCCTGTCTGTCGGTCGGCTCTATTTTTAACAGGAATAACCATTAAAGTAACGTCTCACATTTAAGAATTTACGGGTCCTTCGACACACAATTTTTCCTAGTGTTGCTGTGGTAGACTACAGCTGAAGGGTACACCACAGAATGTTGGCGTGACAGTTCTTCGCTAGTCTCCGTAAGAGGCAGTTGTGTGCATACACTGTAAGCAGAACTACGGTCTCTAATATGAAGGGTAGTCGAATATGAGTGGCGGAACTTGAGAATGTCGTATTTTGAGGATAGTAGAGCAAGGGGGGTTACGCAGGAACGACTGGATAACTCACTTTTAACTGCTGACACGCACCTGTCGAAATTATTTTCTTAATGATAGGTCTGATAAGAGGTCGGTGGATGCAGAGTAAGTTTCGGTCCACAAATGGTCACGGCTGGTCCGTGGTCCGACAGCTCTGCACTCTGACCGGCCAACCGAACAGAGGAGGGGTGGCCATGGCTCTATCGTGGCTCTACTCCTCTGTATTCGGGAGAAGCAGAGGGATGCTCCCCACCGTCGGTTGTCCTGAGAATGGTTTTCCATTCTCCTGCACCAAAGCGAATGCCTGGATAGTTCATAGTAGGCCTATAGGCCACGGCCGCCAACCTTCTCCGCACATCTCCTTCGATACAAATATGAGAGACGGCGTCACCGTCGAAGAGGCTGGCCTCCCTCTTCATGGGAAGAACGAAAATATTTCAGTAGTACCGTAGTAGTAGTAGGTCTAATAACAGAAATTCTGTTTTTTTACTGTTGGCTTTATATCGCACCGACACAGTGTAACGGTTCAAATCCCGTTACAAGATGATATCTGTATTTTTATTATTGTATGATTTTATCTGTATTTTATTATTATTATTATTATTATTATTATTATTATTATTATTATTATTACTATGTCAGTATTATTATTATTTTATCTGTGATATTGTTACTATTATTGTAATTATCCGTTTTATTCAATTTTGCAATTGCCTGTTGCTTGCAAGATTGCACTTAGATGTATGCATATATATGTATGTGTAGTATAACACTCAATACCTGTACAGTGAGAATTGTTGTATATATCAGAGATTGAGTGTGACGTTGGTGCATTGTGCAATATTGTTGGCGATTCTGCCAAGTCATCGCCGCGCCTTGGCTACGTCATCGTATTTATTTAGCAATGAGCGCACGGACTCGTCGCCGCGGGGCTATTTCACCACTGTGTGTAATATCTGTCGCGTAGGTGGGAGTATGTCATTGTTATTTCTGGAGATTACGTAGTTGTGTCAACCAACGTCTATATAAGGTAGCTCCATATTGTAGCGTCAGTCATTAGTTATACGGATGCAGTACAGTGAAGTAGTCTACTAGATCAAGAGGCCTTAGTTGGTCAGCCAACGAGTGTGAACGAGAGATGGCGAAGACTCAGTGGGCCATTAATTATTGGTCATTGAGAGAGTGAGACCAAATGGTTGGTCCCTCACTTAGTGGAAGACGCGGACGCAAGGCTTACCAAGGAGTCAGAGAGTGCAACCCTGGACCTGCCAAGAGGTCATACCATATTGACTTACAAAGAAGTCAGATGATATGGAGAAGAAGCAGTCTCAAGGATGTATCACCACGTTAGGCGTGACACATCTACAGTAAACACCAGAGCAATGGATTACGTCGTAATTACACTCAAAGTGTTAAAGGTACAGTCAAGTGAATCAGTGAGGGAAATATTTCGTATAAATTGTTAAATGTCCGGTCAAGAAGAATTCAAATTCATGCCTAGTTTCTTTCAGTTGCAATGTCATAATTTCATATTCTCATCTGTTTTATCGCAACAAGACTCACTATTTTTTGATATATTATTTAAAGAATATATATTGTTCTATCAGACGAATTCAGAGTTTCATTTCATTGACAGTAAAATATCTTAACCTCAAAATTAATGGGGAAACCGAACGCCAATCTCCTTTTCCCAGAACTGATATGGTATGTTGTCAAAAGTAAGCTTATTACCCCACACCCTAGAGATAGTCAAGAGTCTCATTGTATTATTGCTGCACTGAGTGACAGCTGGCGCCCTTCAAATAATGTATGTGTAAGTAAGCAGGTAACAAGTAAGTGTGAGTACAAGGTTCCACGAGTGTGTAATTTATTTAATGAATGTTAATTTTCAGATTTTCCATTTTAAATGCAGATAATCAGATTTTTCAAGTTAAATGCAGATTTATATGTTTGTAAAGTTAGTCAGCTAGTTAGGAACATGTTCTCAACAGATAGGACTTATGGCGACGATGGGATAGGGAAGGGCTAGGAGTGGGAAGGAAACGTCCGTTGCCTTATTTAAGGTACAGACAAAGCATTTCCCTTGTGTGAAAATGGAAAACCACGGTAAACCATCTTCTGGGCTGCCGACAGTGGGGTTCGAACCCACTATCTCCCTGATGCAATCTCACAGCTGAGCGCCCATAACCGCACGGCCAACTCGCCCGGTATAGAAATTCTATCAGACAAGAGCCTGAGAAGCTCACTATGAAATATTAGATAATCGAAAAGAATTACGATTAAAAATAATTCCCTTTTTTTTAAATCAATCACTCCAATTTATAGCCAAGATATGCATACATATATCATGTAAAAGTTTGAACTGCTATAGGTTCTGAGAAAATGTTCCTTGTGTACTGAATGATAGCATAGGGAATTCTGTGTCCCCTTAAATGATTTAATACCACGTAACAACCACATTACATAATTAGATACTGTGATTTATCAGTAGCATTTATACTTGCCAGTTAACTGGAAGTCTACGTAACCATAGTTCGACCGTCCCCTTAAAGAGAGAGATATTCTGGATTTCACTGCCTCACCAAGCACTTCGTACAATTTAGGAGAGCGGGATGGAAGGAAGGAGGGTAAATGGCGGGAAAGTTTTAGAAAATTTTTAACAATGAGTTTGTCCGACTTTACTCCATAACATTCCCGTCTAGTGTTATAAAAATAAAAGAGAGAAAGTAGAAATAAAGTGTTATACTTTCTCTTTATAGATAAAAAAGTGAGACATAAATACCGATAAAGAGTGGAGTATTTCGTTAGTGCGCGCGTGCTGGCCGCTTGCTTCATTTAGCTAACTTTTTATTGGACACTGGAGGCATGTCATTTGCTAATGGTTTATGGAAGTTCACACCCCTGTTATTCCTGTGGCCACCTGTTCACTTGCTTGGAGCTAAAGTCGTTTAACATAAATATATGTACTTGACAGAGAGACAAAAACACCCTCAGAGAACTTAATAGACATTCGATTATTTCACTTTATGGACAATGGAAAGGAAAGGGAATTTCTGTTGAGTTACACTGATCAACACAGCGATATTTGAATCTGTTTTGTAGATTTTAAGTAGGCTTTAGATTGTGTTCAACATCGTATTTTAATGGAAAGTCTGATTAATACCGGTTTAGGTGGGAAAGGTATAAATGTCCGGAAGAACTGTTTCTGAAAACAAGCTACGAAAGCAAGAGTTGAACCTTCATTATTAGAAGGAATTCCGATATCAGGACGTGTTTACCCAAAGCCGACCGTCATAATTAGGGCCAGGATATTTAGGTTTTAACCTATTTTTTCCTGGCTAATTAACAAATTTTAAGATATACTATAGTTTCACACTTCCTGAAGCAGAATATGTCGATTTCGTTGTACCTAAAAATACCTAAAAGAGGGGTTGACACATAAAATAACCTCTTCGCCTGTGAGTGTCTGGTGACCAGGAAAGGCACCTCAGGAAACTATTAGAACTCAAGGGAAGGAAGATCCTATGGAGAATACTGGGACCTGTAAGAGAAGAGGGAGGCACCTACAGAATTCGGCACAACAATGAGGTATACGAACATCAGGAAGACATCGTTACGTGCATAAGGAAAAGGCGCCTGGTTTTCTATGGGCACCTAACCCGCATGAACCTCCGCAGACTTACCACTTTCATAGTGTCGAAATCAAGGATGCTAGTGAGACAGTCGGTGAAAGTAACAAATTTATTCTAAACCATATCAGACATAGTGCACTTTAAACACTATGTTCACGTATTCGTTTCGAAATTCAACTTATACCGTTAAACGTTCGGTTGTTAGTTTCCCAAAGAGGAGAAGTTCTCTCAGTTTTAATTACTGTGTTGATGGGCTGACAGTAACTCATGAGGATCTCTGTAAGTACCGAGGTATTAATATAAGAAATGTGCTTTGATGTAGCAACATTATAGTCGAATTATGTGTCATGTTACTGAGTGTAATTGTAACTGTATATTCTAGATGTTTCTGACACGAGAATAATAGTAATATAATGAAATATTTTCATTGCGGTGATAACATAAACGTGATTATGAATATGGTTATGAGAGTATTTAGGGGTTGTAGTAACGATGTAAAGGAGAAGGTGTATAAGTCACTGATAATACCCCAATTAGAATATGGTTCTAGTGTATGGGACCCTCACCAGGATTACTGATACGACAACTGGAAAAGATTGCAAGGAAGGCAACAAGATTTGTAGCTGATTTCCGAAAAATGAGTAGTGATAAGAAAACGTTGCAAACATTGGACTGGGAGGACTTGAAAGTAAGGAGATGAGCTGCTCGGCTAAGTGGAATGTTTCTACCTGTCCGTGGAAAGACACCTTGGAATGATGTTAGTAGAGGAATACGCTTGAGTGGAGTCTTCAAGAAATCATCAAATATAAAGTTGGAATTCAAGAGGACAAATTCGGTCAAATATTCGTTGTTAGGAAGATAAATTGGGGATTGGAATAATTTAACAAATGTCCAGATTCTTTCATTTGAGAACAAACTAGGCAAGGACGAGATTGTGAATCTGTCAACTGCCTAACATTCCTAAAAACAGATCACTGGTGATTGATACTCACCCTGGGCCCTTGTGACATGAATGACCACGCGATACGTAATCAAATAACTTAGATGCATTGATGACACGGATTGTCACACATTTAAGCATCCTTAACTGCTGGCGAACTGTGTAGTGATACGATTCTACAGCGAGCGATGTGAAGACCTACCCAAAGCAGTACATTCCCATGACTCACTAGTTTGTAATAGTGGTAATAAGCAGCCTTTTTCTCACATAGTAATGATACCCTGACCTCTAGTGCTTACAACCAATTGTTGGCTGTATATATGATCATTAGGGTATTAAACGGATTATTATTCGAAGCATTTACATAAGATCACATGCAATAATGCAAACGAATGGTAGCACCTGTATAAAGGTGGATTAAATTTGCTACCTCCACAATAATGGAATATACCATTTAGATTTGAAAAAAACATGATGAAGCCACTTTCGTGTGTTGATAACATCATAAATATCACTTCTAAAAGTGAATTAGAAATCTGCTAACGATACTGCATATCGCCAGAGGAAATAAGAATTCGTGAGGAAACTTCTTTCCACGGCGGTATAATACTGTATATACACGGTTAAGAGAGATGAAGTTGCAGAAAGGAAACACAAATGCACAGAGAATCAGTCCATAAAATTGAAATTTAATTGAATTATGAAACTCAAGCTTAGCGTGAGATATACCACGGAAGAAAATCTCGTTTTTTTATCTTTTCCTTTAATTTATATCCTATTCTGCCCCGAGATGGTAAATACTGGTTTGGTTCACCTAGAAAAACGTGCGTTCGACCCCTTTAAGGAATCAAGAAAATGTTAAACTAGGTACATAGCCCCTGGATCAATCAATCAATCAATCAATCAATCAATCAATCAATCAATCAATCAATCAATCAATCAATCAATCAATCAATCAATCAATCAATCAATCAATCAATCAATCAATCAATCAATCAATCAATCAATCAATCAATCAATCAATCAATCAATCAATCAATCAATCTTCACTGATCTGTATTTAGTGCTGTCATCCAGGAGGCAGATTCCCTATCAATTTTTTACCTAGCTTTTTCTCAAACGTCTTCAAAGAACTTGGAAATATATCAAAAATTTACCTTCGTAAATTATTCCAATTTCTAAATCATCCTATAAATTAATATTTGCCTCAACTTGTTCTCTTGAATTCCAACTTTATCTTCATATTATTATTCTCTTTCCTACCTTCAAAGGCGCCACTCAGTCTTATTCGTTAACTAATGTCGTTTCACAACGTCTCTCCACTGACAGCTCCCGGTCATGGCCATCCATCAACGGCTGCAATTTCAGATGGCAACGGGCCATAAGACATAGCCTGCACGGTTGCTAGGCAACATTGTCTGACCATCCATCCTCACCTTACATCACTGTCTGCACGGTTGCTAGGTAACACTGTCTGACCATCCATCCATATCTTACATCACTGCCTGCACTGTTGCCAGGTAACACTGTCTGACCATCCATCCATACTTTACATCACTGCCTGCACGGTTGCTAAGTCACATTGTCTGACCATCCATCCTCACCTTACATCACTGCCTGCACGGTTGCTAGGTAACATTGTCTGACGCCTAATTTGGTGATGACCGGGCGAGTTGGCCGTGCGCGTAGAGGCGCGCGGCTGTGAGCTTGCATCCGGGAGATAGTAGGTTCGAATCCCATTATCGGCAGCCCTGAAAATGGTTTTCCGTGGTTTCCCATTTTCACACCAGGCAAATGCTGGGGCTGTACCTTAATTAAGGCCACGGCCGTGTCCTTCCAACTCCTAGGCCTTTCCTATCCCATCGTCGTCATAAGACCTATCTGTGTCGGTGCGACGTAAAGCCCCTAGCAAAAAAAATATTTGGTGATGTATCCATGTGACTGCTTCTTCTCCATATCATGTGACTTCTTGGTAAGTTTGCACGCTATGACTTCATTGCAAGTGTCTCCTTCTATGACTCCACCACTATTCACCATCCACTTTACTTCTTCTCTCCTCACCTTCCGTTTAACTAATGACTCCCGTTGACTGACTGAGGCCACTCCATCTCGTTCACTCTCCGACCAACTGTGACCTCTGCTTCCAATTGAATAATGACTGACGCTACAATATGCAGCTACCTTATATAGATATTGGTTGATACACCTACGTAATCTCCAGAAACAACTATGATCTACTCCCACCTCGCGACAAATATTACACCCTACGGCGAAATCGCCCGCAGCACCCAGTAGGTAACTCCCAGAACGTGAGCTCATAGCTAAATAAACACGATGTCGTAGCAATGACGTAGCGATGACTTGGCAGTAACGCCAGCAATATTGCACAATGCAGCAATGTCACATCCAACATCTGATATGCAATTCTTACTGTACATGTTTTAGTGTTAATCTACACACACGTATATATGCATACATTTAACTACAATCACTCAAGCGACAAGCATTGCAGAATTGAACTGAATACTAATTATAATACAATAATAGTAATCTCACATATAAAATAATAATCGTACGGACATAATAATAATAATAATAATAATAATAATAATAATAATAATAATAATAATACAGATATCATCTTGTAACGTGATTTGAACCGTTACAGTACGGACATATTCCCCATAAGAAATGTGTTTCCCATCCTTGCTTACGACAAGCATATTTGCGCCTATCTCGCATATAACGTCATTTTCAACCTCAGTTTGGAATAAGATTTTCTAAGAACCAAAATATCTTAAGAAATTTTTAGTTGAAATCTGGCAACCTAGCAAATTCTTTTCTGTCCCCTTTTGTCATAAACCTCGGGAATGCGGGCAGATACCCCACACCATTGTAACTCGCGCGACTCCTTGCACTATTAACGGCACCTGAGTGCGGTTAGTTTCGACTGGAAGTTTCGTCTAAGTACACGCACTTTTAACGCAGTATGACTACTAAAAGAAGTTCTAACTTTGGAAGAAAAAGTTAAAGTGATTCACCAAATTGAGAATGGAATTTAAAACGCTGACGTGCGTCGCGAGTTTGGCCTTCTTGTCCAAAAGATTTGGAAGAGCAAAGATAAAATTGTTGCTGCATTTGAACAGAATGGTTCGAAAATCAAACGGCTACGAAAACGTGAACGGAGCACCGTGGGTGAAGCCTAATTCAGTTTATTTTACTGTATTTTTTCATTTTCCACCTCACCAGACTGAAAACACGAATCTCTGTTACTGCGACACTCGTTTATAACGACACAGTGTTTCAGGTCTCTTGGATGTCGTTGTAACCGAGTTCTACTGTACAACAGAGTTTACAATTATTTTCTGAATTTTTCTTAGAACAGTTATCTCCTTGTTTCGTGTGCTATAAGAGGGATTATTCAACAATATATCAACACTGATTTCCTTAGCAACTGCGTGATCATTTTCTTCTTGAGAATGCAATCGAAGTAGGAAGCCATTCCTTAAGTTTCGCCGTCATGACAGCTGATGGAGAGAGCCTGAGGGATTACTTTGTGCATTAAAAAAGTGTGTGCTGTATGCCTTAATTAATTGGCATAGGGACCATGAGTAAAGGCGTGTATACACAGAGAGCGCGCCCCC
Organism: Anabrus simplex; assembly: GCF_040414725.1. NCBI lineage: Eukaryota > Metazoa > Arthropoda > Insecta > Orthoptera > Tettigoniidae > Anabrus > Anabrus simplex. The sequence goes on from NC_090273.1 coordinate 33,127,775, forward strand.
CGGCGTGTTGGCTCAAGAGACCATGGGGAGTTAACTGTAATTATTGGCCCACTCAAACAATACAAACACCAGCACTTGGAGGATTAAAATAAGACAAAGGCAATGTTGAGCTCAGTCAAGATTTTTTTCTCATTCTAATAGTGAAAAACAGTGGAGGAGTCTGAATGCCAGACCTGGATTTAAGGATGCCCTTGGCATAGCACATTTAGCGCCTTCTCTTCTATTGCTTGAGAATAATGTTATAAAAGGAGCTGGCAATAACCGTATCTTTAATATAATTAAAGTAATTCGTCGTATGAGATAATGATTGGTTTATTGTTTATCTAATTTCCACATCGTAATAAAATACAACATCGTAAAAAATATACAAAACCAGATGACAAACATTACAAATGTATATTTTTCTCTAGATACCTGGGGTCATGCCTGTAGGGCGAGTATATAATCAACGGTAAAGTTAGAGTGTGAGTCACCGAGCTCGATAGCTGCAGTCGCTGAAGTGCGGCCAGTGTCCAGTATTCGGGAGATAGTAGGTTCCAAGCCCACTATAGGCAGCCCTGAAAATGGGTTTCCGTGGTTTCCCATTTTAACACCAAGCAAATGCTGGGGCTGTACCTTAATTAAGGCCACGGCCACTTCCTTCTCACTCGTAGCCCTTCCCTGTCCCATCGTCGCTATAAGACCTATTTGTGTCGGTGCGACGTAAAGCAACTAGAAAAAAAAGAGTAAGAGTCAAAACAACCTGGTCAACGAGGAAGGAAGTTACAGGTACATTGTGCGATCGTAGGATGCCAATTCTTCTGAAGACAAAGATTTACCCAGCTGTTGTACGTCAAGTGGGATATTTCGAAAGGAATCAATCAATCAGTCAATCAATGATCTGCATTTAGGGCTATCACTCAGGTGGCAGTTTCCATAACAATATTGTCTACCAAGCTTTTTCTTAAACGTGTTCATAAAACTTGGAAATTTATCGAATATTTCCCTTGATAATATACGCCAGTCGCTTACTCATCCTGTAAATGAAAATCCACAGCCTGTTTCCAGTCATTCGACCAAGCCAGGAATGGAATGAAAGCCCCCATCTAGCGGCGAGGATAGGAATTGTGCCAGCCTCTTACACTCCACTGGGGTAATGATTAATGAATGACAGATGAAATTAAATGATATTGGAGAGTGTTGCTGGAATGAAAGATGACAGTGCAAACCGGAGTACCCGGAGAAAAGCCAGTCCCGTCTCCGCTTTGTCCAGCACAAATCTCACATGGAGTGACCGGGATTTGAACCATGGAACCCAGCGGTGAGAGGCCGCCAGAGTCACGAAGGCTCTCCCCTGTAAATGAATATTTGCACCAATTAGTTGTCTTGAAATGCAACTTTATTTTCTTATTTTTATTTTTATTTTTATTTATTTATTTTTATTCTTCCACTGACAGCTCGAAACATACTACATAGTCTAGCATCTCATCTCCTTACCCCCCATGTCTTACCAACCCAAAGTTTTCAACAATTTCGTAACACTACTCCTTTGTCGGAAATTATCTAGAGCAAATCGTGCTGCTTGCCTTTCAATCTTTTCCAGTTTTCGTATCAAGTAGTCCTGATGTTTGTCCCATACACTGGAATCATACTCTAATTGGGGGCCTTACCCAGTGGCGAATTTCCCACTATGCGATTGATGTGTTACATCCCTTGTATTTTCAACGAAAAATAAATATTCATTGTTCATATTGTAATGGAAGTTATTATTTATATAAAATTCAAACGCACGGTTATCGACACTCAGAAATAAATGGAACGAGCGTTGCTGGCTAGTGACTGCTACTAATTGCCAAACTACTCCAGAGATGGCAGCACGAGCATTCGACCCTTGTTCATTGTTGACCTATTTCGTAGGATTGGAATGCGGAACGAACTGCCACATCCGTCAAGAGGGCGGTGCAAGGTGTGGCCGGGATGTATTTGCTATTTCGTGAAATACTGGAGTTCTTGCTTGTGGAGTGGTTCTTCTCTTGTGTAAAAAATGATGATAGATGACAAATGTGTGTTGTTGTAATATTAATGATTCAGTTTCGTGTGCTTGTAGTGCTTATACCAAACAAAGAAAATGACGGAATGATGCGATTTTGAAATGACATCAGACCGATCAGAGACTAGTTCAGCAGGCATGGATGTGCCAGTGTCACGCGTATCTACCGCGCAATCCGAAAGGAATTCTAACTTGCTTTTGCTAGTGGCTTTACGTCGCACCGACACAAATTGGTCTTATGGCGACGATGGGTTTGGGCAGGCCTAGAGTTGGAAGAAAGCGGCCGTTGCCTTAATTAAGATACATCCCCAGCATTTGCTTGGTGTGAAGATGGGAAACCACGGAAAACTATCTTCAGGGCTGCCGACAGTAGGATTCCAACCCACTATCTCCCGGATGCAAGCTCACAGCCGCACGCCCCTAAGCGCACGGCCAACTCGCCCGGTAAATTCTAACTATTGTGTAATGAACGATTACCATGAGAACCATTTAGTATACTTTCCTTCACGGAGAAAGGAAGAGTCATAAATGAAGGACAACCGCGTCCAACTCTGAATGTAACTACACAACTGAATTTGCGTGTTCGTCATTTCAACAGAAATATTTATGAAACAGCCCACTGGAGAGATTTTAAATACACCTTTCTATTGACCTTGTTTGTTGTTTTTTTTCTTGAAAAATATGTTTGGAATGAAGGTCTCCTTGCGTTGATGATTGCTATTTTTTCGGTTACATCCCCTAAACCAGAAGTCAGAAGTCGCCACTGGTCTTACCAGAGACTTATACCACCTCTCCTTTATATCCTTACTACAAGCGCTAAATACTCTCACAACCATGTGAAGAGATCTGTAATCTTTCTTAACAACCTCGTTATTATGCTTACCCCAATGAAGATTATTTCTTATAAACTGACTGACAGTGACAATGCAACACCAAGGAGGAGTGGTTCGAAAGGGATGAAAGTTGGGGAAAAACAGAGACGGCACGGACGAATAATTGATGTTTATTTCAAACCGATATGCAGGTTACACAATGCGCACGGCATCGACTCAGTAGGATGTAGGACCACCGCGAGCGGCGATGCACGCAGAAACACGTCGAGGTACAGAGTCAATAAGAGTGCGGATGGTGTCCTGAGGGATGGTTCTCCATTCTCTGTCAACCATTTGCCACAGTTGGTCGTCCGTACGAGGCTGGGGCAGAGTTTGCAAACGGCGTCCAATGAGATCCCACACGTGTTCGATTGGTGAGAGATCCGGAGAGTACGCTGGCCACGGAAGCATCTGTACACCTCGTAGAGCCTGTTGGGAGATGCGAGCAGTGTGTGGGCGGGCATTATCCTGCTGAAACAGAGCATTGGGCAGCCCCTGAAGGTACGGGAGTGCCACCGGCCTCAGCACATGCTGCACGTAGCGGTGGGCATTTAACGTGCCTTGAATACGCACTAGAGGTGACGTGGAATCATACGCAATAGCGCCCCAAACCATGATGCCGCGTTGTCTAGCGGTAGGGCGCTCCACAGTTACTGCCGGATTTGACCTTTCTCCACGCCGACGCCACACTCGTCTGCGGTGACTACCACTGACAGAACAGAAGCGTGACTCATCGGAGAACACGACGTTCCGCCATTCCCTCATCCAAGTCGCTCTAGCCCGGCACCATGCCAGGCGTGACGTCTATGCTGTGGAGTCAATGGTAGTCTTCTGAGCGGACGCCGGGAGTGCAGGCCTCCTTCAACCAATCGACAGGAAATTGTTCTGGTCGATATTGGAACAGCCAGGGTGTCTTGCACATGCTGAAGAATGGCGGTTGACGTGGCGTGCGGGGCTGCCACGTAAAGTCGTCTGTCTGCTGGAAATGCCTCCGTTGACGGCGGCCTGGCATTCTTAGCTATACACGTGTCCTGTGGCACACGACAACACGTTCTACAATGACTGTCGGCTGAGAAATCACGGTACGAAGTGGGCCATTCGCCAACGCCGTGTCCCATTTATCGTTCGCTACGTGCGCAGCACAGCGGCGCATTTCACATCATGAGCATACCTCAGTGACGTCAGTCTACCCTGCAATTGGCATAAAGTTCTGACCACTCCTTCTTGGTGTTGCATTTGCTCTGTCAGTCAGTGTATTAACACCTGGATACTTACAGTGTTCCACACGAGGTACTACCACCCCATAAACACAGTAACTAAAACTACCGCAAGTTCACTGTATGCAATGGAAATGCGCATGGATCGTTAGACAGTGGGAGTTTCCGTGCAGGATCATATCCGCAATGGCACTCTCGTGCAACATTTTGGTACCGCACCCTTTCAGTGTAAGATGTGGAAATGGGAACTTTAATGGTTTGGCCATATCTTGCGGGCAGCACCTGGAAAAGACGCCAACACATCCTATCCTTGGCATCGAGGGCCACAACGAACGCGTGATAGATCCCAGCAGCGGCAGTAGGACATGATCAATAAAAACCTTAGAATCTACGGCATTCTTCCGATCAATGCATAGGAGCGAAAGAAGTAGCAATCGAATATTCTAGAAGTTGACCACATTTCAGGGAATTAACACTAAGGAGAAGAAGAAGAAGAAGAAGAAGAAGAAGAAGAAGAAGAAGAAGAAGAAGAAGAAGAAGAAGAAGGTGTTGATGTACTTTCTTTGTTTCCTACGAGGGCTTACGAGAAACAGAATTTTGTCATTTTAGCCTAGATTTTCTCCTTCTTTTCCAAAATTGGAAGCTCTGGTCGTCGTACTTTAGCTGGAAACCTGTGAATTCGTCAACCTTATTTCGAATAACTTCTTTATTCCAGATACCTTTGGATTGATACTTACTTTCTACATAATGATTTTAGTGTTTCCTCAACCCATTCTGTGGTCGTCTTTAGTTTGCTAATGTAATTGAAGGTTTTCTTTGTCTATCTACAATCACACATTCGGAAGAGATATTCACAAAACTTCCCTCTCCTCTTGCTTATCGTATCTGTTATCCTCTCCATATTTTTGTATGGATATTCATTTTCCCCTCTTCCTTCATATGCCATTTGTTCCTTCCGTTTATCTAAGGATCTTCCTTAATTCCTCCACTTCCTCTTTGGTATCATTCATTTTAAACTATAGAGTCCTTCAGGGGTAACAAATACTGAATAATAATACAGCGTTTGATCTTTGCGTTGTACGAGCTGATTCTTTTATTATATTTAGTCTGTAGTTAGTTCTGTCTTTTTGGCTCGTCATTTATTTGCTTCTTGATCATGCCCATTCAGTTGGATCATTCCTCTACGGCATTTAAATTTATCCGTTCGCCTGAGTTTTCCAAACCTTGGATTCATGTGAGTTAATTACGTTGGTGTTTCATACATTTTTTTTTTACAATTTGTTTTACACCGCACCGACGCAAGTAACGCCTTGGTAACGATGGAGTAGGGAAAGGCTAGGAGTTAGAAGAACCGTGGACTCAATTAAGGTACAGCCCCAGTATTTGCCTAGTGTGAAAATGGGAAATCACGGAAAACCATCTTCTGGGCTGCCAACAGTGGGGTTCGAACCCACTACTTCTGAATGCAGGCTGATAGCTAGGTGACTCAAACCGCGCACACACCCTGATAAGTAGATTTTTCGTTCACTTTCTGTCTATCTCTGCATCTTCGCCTTTGTGTGTGTTTGACTAACACGTACAAACGGCAGAGCACTATATTAGAAAGCCCAGAATATATTTTACAATTGCTCTAGCGTAGATATTGAGCTAATTTGGAACACGATACTCAGTCGGGGAATTGTGCTAAAGAGGAGACTGATATTATGTTTGTTGAACAAACACTCCCCAGCAATATATTAAATTCACGACCACTTATACGTCAAATTACTGCAAACAAACTGAAAACTTATTCAGTTCACAAACCTACTCGTCTGATTCGCATCCACTGATCTTCCTCTGAATACATATATTTGTTCGTAATCTAGTGATTAGAAATTGTATACCACCGCCTCTCCTAACCTTCCGACAAAAATGCTCATTGTGAAAATGTTATTCGAGCAACGGGACTCGAACTGGCTAACCACGAAGTCAGACAATATAAACGATCATGGCCACCTAGAAGGGATAAATAAATAAATAAAAAATAAATAAATAAATAAATAAATAAATAAATAAATAAATAAATAAATAAATAAATAAATAAATAAATAAATAAATAAATAAATAAATAAATAAATAAATAAATATTCCAAATGAGCTCAATATCTACGTTGGAACAATTGTAAAATATATTCTGAGCTTCGTAATATAGTGTTTTGCCATTTGTACGTGATAGATGCTACAGCTTTCACTCAGCCTCGCGAGATCTACAGGCCATCTGGCTGGGCAGCAGTCAGCTTTGCAAGCCAAAGCTCTAATCTGCTGTTGCACTACGGGTTTATTTGTTTGTTTGTTTGTTTGTTTGTTTGAGCTAAGAGACAAATGCAAAAACGCCACCATTCATAAAAAAAACCTGGCAACAGGCGGAGTTAAAGGTTATATTTCTCTAATTCTTAAGTTGTGATTACAAATAATAGCGACCCAATGATATTTAAATTAATCAAATACGTTATTGTTTTCCCGAAGCGCTGCTAAAATATCCCGTCATACACCCGATGATCTCCAACCACTATATCACAATTCAGGTTATAATTTCCACGTGCATTTCATATATTCTGAAAATTGTATTTAATCTAGCTGATGAGCACGATGTATAAACCACAACTCTATATTGGCATCTTTCGATAACAAGCAATTACCTTAAACGCAAACAGCGATAGTAGTTAAATGAATTGTTATTTATTGACTGGGATACACATTACCATAGGTGTTTTCTCCATTACGTCCCTCGTTTATTAATTAAATAAATTCATATAACTACCTTACGCAACATATCAACCAGCGAATAGGCCGTAAATACTGTACAATAACGAGCGAAAATGCTGCACATGGTCCCCGGTGTTCATGAAGCTCTGCTCTGCTGGCGAGTTTAGTGACTCAGAGTGAGCATTTCACTACAGACCAAAAGATTAAGAATTGTACTTATACAATAAATAACACCATAAATGCAATGTTATGACATACAGCAGAAAATTGAAGAGTAACTTCAAGAAGTCAAAGAGGACGACACATACACCCAGCCCCCGGGCCAGCGGAATTAAGGAATGTTGTTAAAATTCCCGACCCTACCAGGAATCGAACCCGGGACCCCCGTGACCAAAGACCAGCACACTAAGCATTTACCCATTGAGCCGACCAGGCGTCCCTTATTTTATGGGATTTTCCCTTATTTCTCTGAAGTGTCCCGTGTCCCAGCAAGAAGTATACGGGATGCATGTTGTTCCGTGAAACTCCCCGTATATTTTAAATACTGTGTTTAAACTTTATTTATCACAAAGCTTTGAAGTATATTTCTCATTGTATAAACTAATTACAGTTTGATTAGTTGGACTAAATGTAACAAACCAGTGAGCTCGACATATTTAAAATGTAATAATGTCAACTTTTAATCCTGAATAGTGAACATTGATTTTTGCATCCTTTTATGTAGGTACTGGAATTGGGCCACTTCATTAGTAATAATAATAATAATAATAATAATAATAATAATAATAATAATAATAATAATAATAATAATTCATCTAACATCAAGACAGCACCAAGAGCGCTAAAAGTAAACCAGGGTCAATCAAATGGACGGATAAGTTTAAATGTCTTGGTGACTGGATAGAATCAAACATCTCTGAAAAAGAAGCTTTTGCATTCCGCATGAACAAAATGGAAATGGCTTATCAATAATTGACCAAAGACATTTACAACAAAAAGTCCATATCCTTCAACATTGTTGCATTGTCATAAGACTAGAGAGAGGCTTCGTATGCAGCGGAATGCCTTGCTATGAATAAGAAAGGCCTGATAGACAAATTGGAAATTAAAGAAAGAACGATTTTAAGGAGAATTACTGGCCCAATTCAAGACAAAGATGAATATAGACGTCAGCATAATCATGAGTTGGGTTTATTTATTTATTTTTTTTTATTTTTGCTAGTTGCTTTAAGTCGCACCAACACAGATACAGTAGGTCTAATAGCGACGATGGGATAGGAAAGGGCTAGGAGGTGGGAAGGAAGCGGCCGTGGCCTTAATTGAGGTAGAGCCCCACTATTTGCCTGGTGTGAAAATGGAAAACCACGGAAAACCATCTTCAGGGCTGTCGACAGTGGGGTTCGAACCCACTGTCGTCCGCACGGCCAACTCGGCCGGTGAGCTGTATACTCATGTCCAGAAGATCTCTGATGTCATGCTGAGAAGGAGAATTGCTAAGAATGAAACCAACACGATTATCGAACGAGATCTTTACCTATTTTAAAGCTAGGAAGACCCAGGCAACTTGGTTCAAGGAGGTGGACAGGGACCTACAGGAGATGGAGATCACTTATGAAGATCGCAACCCACTCAGGAGGAAACTGAAAGCCCTCCAGGGTTTTCAAGAAAGGCCAAAGATGAAGACGGGAAAGACGTGGACTTGAGAGAGAAAAGATCAACACTGTAATAATAATAATTTCCTGTGGCTATTTCTAGCCGGGTGCAGCCCTTTTAAGGCAGACCCTCCGATGAGGGTGGTCAGCATCTGCCAAGTGTAGGTAACTGCGTGTTATTGTGGTGGAGGATAGTGTTGTGTGTGGTCTGCTTGTTGCAAGGATGTTGGGGACAGCACAGACACCCAGTTTGCGAGCCAAGGGAATTAACCATTTAAGGTTAAAATCTCCACCCCTGCCGGGATTCGAACCCAGGGCTCTCTGAATCGAAGAGCACTGCGCTGACCATTCGGCCAAGGAGCCGGACAAGAGCAACACTGACAACAAATGAAGGATCACTAGAGAAGACAGCTTAAATAACGTTATCTTTAGTCGGATGATACGAAAAAAAAATAAAAAATAATAATAATAATAATAATAATAATAATAATAATAATAATAATAATAATAATAATAATAATAATAAATTTATTCAATTAGTTTTTAAGTCCATGTTACATCCAATGATTCTACGCATTTGTATACACACTTCTTGCACACCATTTACGGTACAAGGACCGCCTCCATCTGGTCCATCATTGTTTGCAAGTCCTCCGTCCACAACTCGTTATCCAAGTTGCCTCGTCTGAAGTCGATTAGCACACTCTCACATGTTCTTTTTAGTACAATGGTCTGTAGGTAGGCCTGTAGCTGTTTGCTCACTTCCAATTTGTCCATGTGCTTCTTGAACAAGTTGGTAACTAGCCCGTCCCATGTTATTACCACAGGGACCATCGTCACCTTGGCCCCATTGTACATAAGTGAGAGTTCGTTGGCTAGCATCTCGTACTTTCATAATAATAATAATAATAATAATAATAATAATAATAATAATAATAATAATAATAATAATAATAATAATAATAATCAACATTGACATCATCAGTAGGCCTACTGGTTTTCTATAAATAAATGGTAGGCCTACTCTTTGCGAGGTCTGCCACTCGTGTTGAGAAATTATAATCTTAAATAGGGCCTAATAATCAACGGCAGTCGAAGTGGCCCGTATTTTCATGCTTGCAATCTGGCCACCCTGTCCTAAATAACAAGTATTAGTAGAAACGTGAAATATCACAGTGACTAGTCACGGTGAAAAATATAGAGCATGTCGCAGTGAGTTAAAGAATCAAAAACATACGTGCATTTAAATCATAAAACGAGGATAGTTGCACACTGAACATGAACTTCATTAACGGTCTGGCTACGTAAAACAATCGCATACGCTACTCATAAGCGGTTCGAAAAGGGGCTACTTAGAATATTGATGTTTTATGATGTGTGGGCGTACAATGGCTCCAGGCATGTTCTGTAATGGAGGAGAGCTGCAGCCAAACTTCACACCTACTGTGCGATCTCCCGTTCTCTGTTCGTGTCCAGATGAGAATTCTATCCAATATTCAGAAACGCTAGATGAAGGGGTCGATATGAACAGAGCCACAGGCAGCACACTGAGTAAAACTCCTTTCAGTCCAACACTTTGAGTTCTACACGGAGACAGACATGTGTCTGTGTAGAGCATGGACCAGGTATTTAGATTATATAAGAGAAAAGTACATTAATCATCCAGCCAATATATGAATACAGTGGGACCACGATATCTCGAATCACCCCGGGAGCTAAATATTATTTCAAGTTACCGAAATTCGATATATAGAGAATGCCGTTTTTTAGCATGTATAGCACATACTTGAATCATACGTATCTACGGGCATAAACTGAATAAAGTATTTTTAACAGCATTTAAAAATATACAAAGAAACTCTTAATTTAAGGCATCACTTTAATTATAACCCCCTATTATAGTAACTTTTCTGAAGACAGAATACAGTACCGGTCAAAAGTTTAGGACCACATTAAAAAATCATGAAGTTCCATCTAGGACCTACAATTTTGCTACTAGACCTCTGTCCTTTTTTTCCTGAGCTCTTGCATCTAATATGATATACATCGCCTAATTTCAGTGATTTACGCCAAGTTTTGAATAAGTTATACAATTTTAACTGTTGGAAGGTCACATCAGAAAGTCAACATTTTTGGAAATATTATGTACTATATCCTCTAATTGTTTTCAAGTATCACCACCAAGATTCTTGTAGAGACTTAGAAATAGTTAGGGGACATTTTAGTATAAATATAAAAAATTCGGAAAAAATGCGGCACGAATTTTTCTGCCTTTATTTTCTTTTCGAACTAGCGCTAAACTAGTCCATTTTTCCTTGTTTTTGTCATAGGTCTCAGTGTGAGCTATCGGCATCAGAAATGTGTTCTTGGATGCCATCCGTAGAGCGCAAATGGATCTATCAGGGCAGATAAGTTTGACGCCGATAGCTCGCCCTGAGACCTTAGGCCTTACATGACAAAGGCAAAGAAAAATCAACAATTTTGGCCCTGGTTTAAAAAAATAAAACACGCAAAAAAACCGGTGCCGCATATTTACATTATATTACCAAAATTTTTGATCTTTTGGTGTGGCCTTCCAAGAGTTAAAAATTCATAACTTCCACAGTACTTGGAGTAACTCAATGAAATTCAGCGACATATATCCTATTAGATATGAGAGCTCAGAAAGAAAATTATGGAGGACTAGTGACACAATTTCAGGTTCTAGATGACATTTCGTGATTTCCTTATGGGGTCCTAAACTTTTAACCGGTACTGTACAGTACATACAGTAGCGAAACAAGAAATATACAATCCGTTAACACCTTTGGGAAAATCCGCTAGTCTCTTCTGATTTTTTACAGTTAACCTTCTTTCTTTCCACATACTTTTAAACAACATTTATTGCTGTTAAAACACTATTTACATTTGACCGACTCTGTATGTAGGATCGCCGGGCTGAGTGGCTCAGACGGTTGAGGCGCTGGCCTTCTGACCCCAACTTGGCAGGTTCGATCCTAGGTCAGTCCGGTGGTATTTGAATGTGCTCAAATACGTCAGCCTCGTGTCGGTAGATTTACTGGCACTTAAAAGAACTCCAGAGGGACTAAATCCCGGTACCTCGCCGTCTCCGAAAACCGTAAAAGTAGTTAGTGGGACGCAAAGAAAATAACATTAATTGTATGTAGGATCGAAGAATAGACACTACAAGTAATTCCTAGTCTGCTGAGGGTACAGGAGAAGCCATTTACAGCTATTATTGTTGGGAATCATTTTCTTCTTCTTGCTCGCCAGCAGTGTTGACGGTATCCATAGGAGGCTCTGCCACTATAACGCCAGAGTCCACATTTATGTAAAACTCAAAATGTTACCTGTTAGTTTTTCGGCTCCAGTCATATTAGCTCCCAGCATCAATGTAACCTTTTCTTTACTTGTTAACTGTTCCTCACAAACCACGAATGCTGTATTGCACAGTTGATGTTGTGCAAAATACGAGTTACAGAGTATTTTTTGCTTCAAGGGAAGAAACGTTTGATTCTAGAAATCGAGAAATTCGTGTAACCGAATTTCGAGTAACAGAGAAAGAAATACACGTGAAGAGTAGGACATACGGCCGGGAAATTGCAACTACTTCGAGATATTGAAACTTCGAGTAATGCAGGCTCGATATATCGAGGTTCGACTGTACTTCATGAATGAATGAATGAAACTAATATATATGCCGGTCATCGACAGCCGAAATTACTATGTGAAAAGAAATTGGAAATTTGAACGGAAAATGTTAATGTCCCTTAAGAATAAAAATTCCCCAGCATCGACATTCATAATATCCCACTGAATGACAGGCATTTTATCGAGAAACCCACTTGTTTAACGTCGTACTAATAAAGCGAAGGTTTTCGATGACACTGTATTCATATATAACACGAGATGCAAGTTAAATAACGCTTATAACTGAATTTCGAGAATGGCGTCTAACAAATTTTGATCGTGCAAGCTTCGTTGTAGGTATTTTCATGGTAGAGATATGATTCGTACATGCTTAGTTCTTTCTCGTTAAAAACTGGGCGAGTTGTTCGTGCGGTTACGATGGCGCAGCTGTGAGCTTGCATTTGGGTGACAGTGGGTTCGAACTCCACCGTCCGCAGCTTTAAAGATGGCTTTCCGTGGTTTCCAGTTTTCACATCAGGCCATCGATTAATACCTTACATCTCAGCCTGCACGGTTGCTATGGTTGCACCTCCGTCACGTATTTTGTGAGGCTAACTTCTGTAAAGTAATTTCCAGATGATAATAATAATAATAATAATAATAATAATTGTAATAATAACAATAATAATATTAATAATAATAATTTCGTGTGGCTCTTTCTAGCCGGGTAAGGCAGACCCTCCGATGAGGGTGGGCGGCATCAGCCATGTGTACGTAATTGCATGTTATTGTGGTAGAAGATAGTGTTCTGTGTGGTGTGTGAGTTGCAGGAATGTTGCGGACAGCACAAACACTCAGTCCCCGAGCCATGGAAATTAACCATTTAAGGTTAAAATCTCCGACACAGCCGGGGATCAAACCTAGCACGCTAAATATTTAGCCATGGAGCCAGACAATTTTCATATGGCCATCAGCCATACGTCATATTTATGTTCAAAATTGCAGGAAGGTAGTTTTCCGGGGCGGGGGTTGTGAGAGAGGAAATGATAGAGGGGATGGAAAATTCACAAAAATGTAGCACGTAGTGGGAGAAGGGCAGAGCTTTGTCATTTCTATCAAGGGTGTAGAATCACCTCGGCATGGCCCTGGTGACAGCTTTTCCTTTAATGGAACGATGTGAAACTGGTGTTCTTGGCTTTCCATGCCGGATGCTTACCAGCCAAGAAAGCAATGCCGGGTTCAACGTCTAGGTCTGGCTGGTTGATGGCCATACAGTAGGCGCCTACGATCAGTCTTTAGCTTCTTCCTTTTTGCCTCTGCGGCAACTTATCTCCTTAACTTGCGCGGCCGCAATTCCAGCATTGATGGACAGGGGTAGGTCTGAGTCAGCCAATAACGAGGCGATTTGATTGAGGGCTAAGTCAACCTGATTTGCATGAATTGATGCACCCCATTCAGTGCGGCGTATTTCTCTGTAGCGAAACAGAGGGCCAAGCTTGATGTTTTGAGTACTGTTCGTTGTGCTATCCTTGGTTTCCCAGTTTCCAGCACTTACCACAGTTGTTGCGTTGCGGCAATGGTATCTGAAAGGGGTCTATCTATAGCAACTCCAAGATATTTTGGACTGAAAGTGTTTTCCAGCTGATGAGTATGCAAAAAATATTCAGTTTGCTATTTGGTTCTCGGTTGTGTACATGGAATGAGCAGACTTAGGACTGAGGGATTCGACGTCATAGTAGCTTGACAGTTTGTCCAGAGTCAGTGTCAACTTGTGTTCTACTTCTACAAAACTCTTCCCTTGTGCAGCAATGCCTGTATTATCTGCTTGTTGTTCGTTTGCATAGATGTTTATTATAAAAATAAACTATATCACGCCGAATGAATATTAACCCCGTTTTTGGTTCGTAGTATGTTCTGCAATGTTAATATATAAACAATGCTCCATTATTAACATCATGGAGGTTTATGCGGTCTGAGCGCACTCTGCGGCCTGCCGTTGAGTTATGATATTGCACGGATTTCCGCCTAGTACTGACCGGACTTCATAAAACCATACGAGCGGTTACTGTCCTGATTGCGTCCTCTCCAGTGACATGTAGAACTGTTACACAGTAACGGGCTTCTGCATAGCTACTAATTACTGCTCGCTAACATTACCGTAATATCTAGTGGTGTCACTTTAAATAAGTTATCAGCCCTGTGAAATTAAGGTGGGAGTACACCTTTCACCAGATTAAGGCCATCTGCGTATTTTATGACCCGATTTTTAGGTTCGTATCAAAGATGCAGGATGTAGGGCTGGACAGAGAGATCAGTAAAAGGATTCGACAGGGAAATGCATTTGACTAAAGTGTGAGAAACCTAATGTAGAGGAAGGAAGTACCAATGAAATGTAAAGACGTGATGTACAAAATGTAAATGTACTAATGCTCAATACTAAAAAAATACAGCGGCACTGCCTTCGTGATATGCGGGTCGTACTCTAGCTCTGATGACGTCACGCTCTGGGTGGGACTTGGAGGCGATACGCAACCGCTCCGCTTGAATAACATACTCGTTTAAATTAGTAAAGAAACTGTTAACACCTTATAAAACCAAAAACCATTCATAAATATTTTTTTAGTTCTGACATACATAACGTTCTATTACTGGCGTATAACCGTTCGTTTCCGTGAGTACAGGCTAACACTTTGAGGCATATCCTTACGATTTCCATTCATTTTCTAGTCAACTGGAACGTTTACATCGTACACACTGACAAAAAACAGGCAACCAATACAATATACTACAAATGTAAATTATTTCTGTACCACCATTTCAGTACCTACAAGAGAGATTACGAGTAAGCTAACCTCCAACAATAACAAAACATTTACTGTCACTGTCATGGAATTCAGTTATTGCTTAAAATTGTAGATTTATAAACAGCAAATAATGCCTACACAATTATTTTCATGGAATAATCCTGTTCCATTGCCTATGATATGAAATTTGATAAGAAAAATCTCAGCAGTGTTATTTCACAACACATTTCTACTTAAAATGGTAAAATGCATAAATTGGACTTGAATTTTCGAATACACCGAATTCAAATAAGCCGTAAGTCTGATTGCATAAAAATATATCAAATGTTACCCATGTTTTTGATATAATAAGAAATTTTACCTCATCATCGGGACGAGACACTCTTATTTCCCTCAAGATTTAGCCTTCAGGGAAGTGGTTGCTACACACAACTGTGTGGTGATTAACTACTAATTCCTCCCTAGAAATAGCCTTCTTCCATAACCTAACTCTTTCTTCATCAGACGGAAACACAAATACCGGAGTGTACTCTCCTCGCTTAATTTTGGCTTTGCAGCCAGGCACACAGCAACTCTTAGCATGGTGATTTCTCTCACTGATAACCTTAATTCAATTATATACACATCGTAGTTGATAACAAAACGCTGAATGCACTAACACAATTCAATTTACAATATGGATATAACATTACACAAATAAACTACAAAATTAAAACACTGCAGAGCGATATTCTTAACTTATAGCCTCACAAGAATATACGCTAACACTAAGTTTTCATCACTAATTGAGAACTTTTCACTTAATAATGCAGTCGATAAGGACTCAGCCTGACATATATCTGAGTAAACATGCGGCCAACGTTAAAAATTTCAATAAAACAGCCAAGAATTCACATGTAACTCAACTAACTCACGTGCTAAACTTTCCCCCTAACGATCAGCTGATTGCTTTCCCGTGCTTGCTACAGTACGGCCTGTACTTCACGAAGGCAGTGCCAGCGGACACCTGGACAGTGACAAAAGTACAGTTTTTTTAAAAAAAATTGCTTTACGTCGCACCGACATAGATAGGTCTCATGGTGATTATAGGATATGAAAGGATTAGGAGTTGGAATGAAGCGGCCTTCATTAAGGTACAGACCCAGCATTTGTGTGGTGTGTAAATGGGAAGCCAGGGAAAATCATTTTCAGAGCTGCCAACAGTGGGGTTCGAAACCACTACCTCGCGAATGCAAGCTCGCTGGTGCGCGACACTAACCGCACAGCCAGCTCGCTCGGTTTTCTAGTGGCTTAACGTCAGACTAACACATCGAAGTTTTTTGGCGATGCCAGAATGGGAAAGGGGTATAGGGAAGAGAGCGGCCGTGGCCTTAATTAAGGCAAAGCCCCAGCAGTTTCTTGGTGTAAAACAGGGAAAACCAACTTCAAGGCTGCCGACGATGGGATTCGAACTCACCATCTTCCGAATGCAAGCTCATAGCTAAGCAATCCCAACCAGACGACCAACTCAATCAGGAACAGGCGAATACAATCCAGGCCAGTGAGATTAAATTTTCAAAGAAGTATGACAGGAAAGAAAAAAAAAGGGCAGAGTAAGAAATGAAGATATCAGGAAGGAAATCGGAGTGGAAAAGAGAATGGAAAAAGAAAGGATACCGAAGCGGATGATGGAAACACAGACAGTAAGGAGGATTGCAAGAGGGAGACCCAGACTAAGGTGGTTGAAGACTATCAATATTAATATATTACAAGAAACCTCGACTGGAGCACAGTTGAGGAGGAACAATGGTGATTTGCTAGAGGAAGATGGAAAGGTGCCGTAAGCATCCCAACACGACGGAAGCTAGACGAGGGAAATTGATGATGATGATGATGATGATGGTGATAATTTTTTTACAATATACTGTACGTCGCACCGACACAGATAGGTCTTATGGTGACAATGGAATAGGAAAGGGGGAGGAGAGGGAAGGAAGCGACCGTGACCTTAATTAAGGTACAGTCTCAGCAATCACCTGGTGTGAAAATGGGAAACCATGACAAACCATCTTCAGACCTGCCGACAGTGGGGTTCGAACCCACTATCTCCAGAATGCAAGCGTATTATTATTATTATTATTATTATTATTATTATTATTATTATTATTATTATTATTATTTTATTAGCCATTACTCACGTGTATGCCCCAGGAGCTCCTAACTTGGGGAGCATGGGGTGGTGGCCACGGGACCTTTAGCGGAGTCCTAGCATCACTATTGCCAGGCTCCTCACTTTAATTTATTCTACCCGACCTCCCTTGGTCAACTCTTGTTCTTTTCCGACTCTTGACGGTATTAAAGAATTTGATACCTAGGGAGTCTTTCATTTTTACGCCCATCGTGGCCCTTGTCTTTCTTTGGCCGATACCTTCATTTTTCGAAGTGTCGGACCCCTTCCATTTTTTCTCTCTGATTAGTATTAGTAGTATAATTGGATGGTTCGGCCGCCACCGCCACCTCCGGCTCCCAGTGGCCACCTCCACCTCAGCCAGTGGCCTCTTCCAGTACTGCCAACTTAACCTAACTAGCGCGACAGTACTGCCAACTTAACCTAACTAGCGCGAAATTTGAATTTGTAAACAAAGCCACGTGCTTTTTGACAGCTGTCATCGACAACAACGCATCGCTAACCTCAGTACTGCCATCTTGACGGGCCTAAACCTCAGTAGTGCCAACTTAACCTAACTAGCTCGAGATAAACAAAGCCACGTGCTTTTTGACAACCACGTGCTTTTTGACAGATTTGTAAACAAAGCCACGTGCTTTTTGACAGACAACAACGCATCGCAAACCTCAGTACTGCCATCATGACGGGCCTAAACCTCAGTAGTGCCAACTTAACCTAACTAGCATGAGGTAAACAAAGCCACGTGTTTTTTGACAGCCACGTGCTTTTTGACAGATTTGTAAACAAAGCCACGTGCTTTTTGACAGACAACAACGCATCGCTAACCTCAGTACTGCCATCTTGACGGGAATAAACCTCGGTGGTACCAACTTAACCTAACTAGCGAGAGGTAAACAAAGCCACGTGCTTTTTGACAGCCACATGCTTTTTGACAGCTGCCATCCGCCATCTTTGAGCACCGTGCTGCCCTCTTTCGTCACCTGTCATCGGCAGTGCTGCCATCTTGACGGGTCTAAACCTTAGTGCTACCAACTTAACCTAACTAGCGCGAGGTAAACAAAGCCACGTGTTTTTTGACAGCCGTCATCCGCCATCTTTAATCCATAGAGCACAGTGCTGCCCTCTTTAGCTACTTACCTTTGAAATGTGGTGGCGGATAATTTGAAAAATGCTTTTTGACAGCAGCCATATTGCATCGCAAACCTCAGTGCTGCCCTCTTTAGCTAGATACCTGTGGTAGCAGACAATTCCACGTGACAGCAGCCATCTTTAATCAAGAGAGCACCGTGCTGCCCTCTATGTGGTGGCGGCAAATTGAAAAATTCTACGTGCTCTTGTTTGGAAACAAACTCACGTGCTTTTTTGACAGCTACCATCCACCATCTTTAATCAACAGAGCACAGTGCTGTACTCTTTAGCTAGATACCTTTGAAATGGGGTGGCGGCAATTTGAAAAATTCTATGTGCTTTTGTTGGGGAACAAAGCTACGTGCTTTTTTTGACAGCTGTCATCCGCCATCTTTCATCAATAGAGCACTGTGCTGCTATCATGCGGGCAATTTCGTTAGCTGTCATCCGCCATCTTTAATCCAGAGAGAACAGTGCTGCCCTCTATGTGGTGGCAGTAAATTCCACGTGCTCTTGTTTGAAAACATACTCACGTGCTTTTTTGACAGCTGTCATCCGCCATCTTTAATCCAGAGAGAACAGTGCTGCCCTCTATGTGGTGGCGGCAAATTGAAAAATTCCACGTGCTCTTGTTTGAAAACATACTCACGTGCTTTTTTGACAGCTGTCATCCGCCATCTTTAATCCAGAGAGAACAGTGCTGCACTCTATGTGGTGGCGGTAAATTCCATGTGCTTTACAAACCTATGTGCTTTTCTGACAGCTGTCATCCGCCATCTTTAATCTAGAGAGAACAGTGCTGCACTCTATGTGGTGGCGGCAAATTCCACGTGCTTTACAAACCTATGCGCTTTTCTGTCATCCACCATCTTTAATCTAGAGAGAACAGTGCTGCACTCTATGCGGTGGCGGCAAATTCTACGTGCTTTACAAACCTATGCGCTTTTCTGTCATCCACCATCTTTAATCTAGAGAGAACAGTGCTGCACTCTATGTGGTGGCGGATAATTTGAAAAAATTCTTTTCGACAAGCAGCCATCTTTAATCCAGAGAGAACAGTGCTGCCCTCTTTAGCTACTTACCTTTGAGGCGGTTAATTTGAAAAATTCTAGCTGCCATCTTTAATGAAAAGGGCATCGTGGTGCTATCTTGCGGGTAATATTTTACGTCACAGCTGTCATCCACCATCTTGCATTGCTAACCTTAGTGCTGCCCTCTTTAGCTACTTACCTTTGACAAGCTGTCACCCGCCATATTGCATCGCAAACCTCAGTGCTGCACTCTATGTGGTGGCGGATAACTTGAAAAAATCTTTTTGACAAGCAGCCATCTTTAATCAACAGAGCACCGTGCTGCCATCTTTAGCTACCGCCATCTTACATCGCTTACCTCGCTGCTGCACTCTATGTGATGGCGGTTAATTCGAACAAGTTTAATCACGCATCGGGTAAGCTAGAGTAAGCACGTGCTGTTGTGATGACATCATCATACATGTTTAGACTTGTCCGTTTTCTTAAGAGTAAGTCGATGTAAAGGAATGTGGTAGCGGTAAATTCGAACGAGTTTAAACATGCATCGGGAAAGCTAGAGTAAGCAAGTGCTGTTGTGATGACGTCATTGTGCATGTTTAGACCTGATCGTTTTTCTTAAGAGTAAGTCGGTGTAAAGCAATGCAATAAGTACAACATTTTTTGAATGCGATCAAATATTTATTTACAAATGTACTACAACAGTGTTCGTTTTTGCTGCTGACAAGGTTGGTGTGCTTCTTAACAACGTATGCTTCCGAAATGCCTCCTGCAACATTCAAATTAAACAAAGCATTTAGAAATATATTATACTAAGTATGTTATGCTTTACAGAGAAGATCATGTACTTCTTACCTTGCTGTTATTCCTTTTCGGAATCATCATCATCATCATGAAGTACTAGAGAAAGTTCATTCATACACTGTGTACAGTGTTCAATCCTCGGATTTGGTCCATCCCAATCATCATCACCATTTTCTCCTCGATGCTTGTAATGTCGCTCACAAGTTCTGCATAAAGCTACTTCGATTGACATCTTACTGTGTAGAGGAAGGATGTCCCAAAAATTATGTACGTAAGAGGCAGCGTACGTATATAAAAATCCTGGTGGTAAGTATTGAATAAGATGTTTCGGCATCGATGATCTACGTTTATAGAACATCTTAATAGCCTCACTCACTCGTGAAACATAAATAAGATGTTGCGTATGAGCATGCAAACAGCATGCACATTTACAGTTTTGTTCCATAGCGTACGATGTCGAAGCACACACTAATGAAAATGATAAAGATCTATTCTTATTTATAGTCTCGTAACAATATTCGTTAGCGGATGGTAAGTAACATCACTCATATGAATAATAAGACAATAGGCTGCTGTGTTAGCAGGAATGTTTTCAGATGTTTCAAATTCTAAACGAATATCAACTGGAGATTCTTTTATAGATTCTTCATGATAAGAGCAGTCTATAACTACAATCGGTGCTTTATTTTTAAATTCTTGAGGTGTAAATAGCGGACGATCTTCTTTCTGATAATACGATGATTGAAATTTACAAAACATGTCATAGAGCATCCCAAACTTATTTTTCTCAAAGTTAATGTCGATGTTTTCGTAGGGATACGTAATTCCATTGAGATATAGTCTAACGTGTCTTAATTTGCAGTGATCAAACAGTGAGCTATCTTTTTCGTGATTGAATTTACGATTAGTTTGAAATCCAAAAATAATGTACAAGGGCTTCTCAGTAAAACGTGATGTTTTAACTGCCCAGCTATGCTTGTTTGTAGGTGGTAACACAGGATATTCATGCAGCTCCCAACTTCTAAAACGTATAGGTAATGGTGTATCATTTTCTACAATCTTGAGCAATCGAAGTTTTTCACGATCAGATAAGGTTACGTGTGGGATCCGCCACAGTATACGATGCAGTGTTATTTTCGATTCTACAGGTGTTTCTACTGCTTTAAGAGAATTGTAATCACTTCGATCACGGATTAGAATAAGCTCTTGTTTTACGTTGATTATAATACGTGTAAAGTCTTCTGCGAATCCAAAAATATGTTTCAGTGATAACATACCCGTAAAAGTTCCATCCTCATTAATCATCCAGTTGTTAGTAGATTTTGGACACCATCCAGCCATCCGCAAAAGATTACTTTCTTCATCACAGAAAGAAGGGTAGAGTTTCATTGCGCTTGTAATACCAACATTCTTCGTTCGATCTATTTCAACATTATTTACTTCATATCGCGCTTCAGAAAAGAGAAAAGCTAGAGCATGGTTGTTTAGTTGTGAAGTGCTTGGTCCACTTCCATCAGACTTTTCTAATCGTCCTTCAATATAGAGGTAGCTTTCGTGTGGTAAGGTGTAAACATCTTGTTGATTAATAATAAAATAAATTTCATCATTGTTATTTAATCCAAACGTAAAAGGTTGATAAGAATGAAGCTCACTTCGTACTACACCTTCACGACTTTCTACTGTATTCGTAATGTCTAGCATTTCTTCCATTCTGTTGTAGTAGTGTATATCCTAAATCTTGGAGTATCTGCTTATGGGTATCTGTTAACTCGATGAGTCTCTGCACACATGTAGTATGCCTTCGGAATGTACACCGTGTTTTATAGATGGTTTTCATACTGGTTTAAGATGTAGTTTGTAAGCTACGTACGCGTGCTGATCTAAATGAATAAGCTGATTATGTTTATTTACAAGTCTAAGAGTAATGTTGCTAATGTGTTTTACAGACACAGGGTGATAAAGAACTACTGCTGGTTTCTCACAAATAGTATATCCACGTTCCTCTGTAACAATAAAGTCGTGCAGGACGTGCGAAGGTTGTAGATTACTATTCAAGTCTGTAATAATATTACAAGTAATGTTCACATTATAATCATCGAAGAGTTTTATAGGTTGATCAGACTCGTAACGTACGTTCGGTAGGAGCTCCCTCGATGAAAATCCAAGCAGTGGTCCAATCGAATCAGGTTGTGATTTGAAGTCAATCTTAAATGATGATTCAATAACACATTTGTGCGTAATGTTGCTTATAGTGATTGAGAACTTGTAATTATGATTACTAAAACTATCTTCCCCAAACTGATCAATTAACGTACTTTCAATATAGTCGTGAATATCATCTACTGTATAACTACCTGAGGGTAGTGTTAGCACATACTCATCGTAATAGAACTTGTTTAAACCATCACGCACATTATAGATTTTATTGTAGCTTTCAAACGATACTAGTCCAAGACTATGCGGCTGATAACCAAGTTCGATTGGTGGATTAAAATAGACGGTTGTTTCAGGTCCTTCTCCACGTACAGCAAACGTTCTTTCACTGTTCGTCATCACGCATACACTAATGCACTTTCTCTACTGTCTGGGTTTGATATAAGAACATAAGACATAATCGTCCGCACATGCGTGTATTAAAGTTTTGCACACGGTTTTTATTGTAAACAATGTCTGCACTGCTTCCGAAATAACGTATGAGCTCAAAAGGAGGAGGTAAATCTCCATAGCTATCAAAATACCATACTTTAGATTTACGTTTTACATAAGCAACGTAATGAGTTCCAGGTCCACGACTGTCGTCCAAGTTAATTACGGCACTTTCACGTTCACGTGGACGTGCTGGTAGTTGATCACGCATATACACTCCTCGAAAATAATGAATTCCTAGTTGTTTAGCAAACGTAAAAACTTCATCATGCGTTAGAGCTCGATATGGCAGTGCATTCAGTAGACGTTTTTTGGAGAAATGTAGATACCAAGCCCTTTCTTGTATGGCGCTAGCTTCATGTTCACACCTTTGCCTCGTAACGCAATTGCCTCCATCGTCTTGTTATGACGTTCACTCTCTTTCAACTGTTGTTTCGCTTCTTCTACAGCTTTGACAGTTCTCGCTACAGCACTAGCACCACCTAGCAATGACCCTAAAGCTGCTAAGCCAGCAAACAGCGCAGGAAGAAATCCTCCTCGTTTTGGTACAGGAATAATTCGCGCACGTTTACTAAATATTGCTCTGCACTTTGGAGAAATTCTCGCTCTTGCTGCGCGTAACGCCTTAGTAATAGCTACACGAGGATTGTATTCCCCTCGAATAGCTTTTTGCGCAGCCTTTATAACATCTTTCCATCCAACAGTTTTTACTTTCTTCTTCTTCTTCATGTCGTTTGGATATCGTTGTTTCACCATGCTGGACACGACTTTACTAGTCAAGAGCAAATCATAAACTAACCGTTGCCTCTTGTTTCGTTTAATATATATATACATATATTACTATTACGTACTTTATGATTCAGTTATCATGAAGATTATAAAGCAGCAAGACACGCTACCTGTTACCGACATTGTACCACATCTCTTACCTAGTTCTAGTACAACTACAAGAAAACGTCATGGAACGTTGTTTCCTTTTACTGTGCGATGTATTATATCAGGTCCGTCGGGATGCGGTAAAACAAATCTTTTACTCACACTTATTACTTCTGTAAATGGTATACGCTTCGAGAATATTTACGTTTTCGCAAAGTCACTCTATCAGCCGCTATATACTATTCTACAAACTGTAATGCACGATCTAGTTAAAGATGGAATAAGATATTTTAAATTTAATTCACATGAGCAAGTACCATCACCAGACGATGTGCTTCCTAATTCTCTAATGATCTTTGATGATGTCGCAACAGAACAGCAAAACGTTATTCGTGCATTCTTTAGTATGGGTCGACATAAATATGTTGATTGCATCTATTTGTGCCAAACCTATTCTCGTGTGCCCAAGCAGTTGATACGCGACAACGCAAATGTTATTGTGCTTTTTCGGCAAGATGAGCGCAACATGCGACATGTGTATAACGATCATGTTAACACTGATATGACATTCGATGACTTTAAACGTATGTGTGCTAAATGTTGGTCATTACACCGTTACAGCTTTTTAGTTATTGATAAAGAAAGTGATGTACAGCATGGACGATATCGCATGGGTTTCGATCATTTTATATGCATTAACACAGAATTACAGTAACTACTTGATTAAAAACCACCATCATGTTAACATGTAGCAAGGAGATCACAAAACATATCATCCAAGCTCGAAACAATATTCGACGGAAATTTAAAGAGCTTAAACGTATTCAAGCAGACACGGATTTATTTTTAAAAACACAACTAAGTACACCACTCAAAGAAATTTTTAATTCTACTTCATTACCGCAGTCTACTTCAAGTTTTGCTTCTATGCAAACATCATATCATAAAGAGAAGCATGAAGAAGACAAGCATGAAGAAGATACGGAAGAGAAGAAGCAGGATGTAGATCAAGAAGAGGAAGATAAGGAAGAAGAAGAAGAAGAACTTAATGATGCATCACCATCTAAGCGTGTTGAGTTTTTAACTACAGATGTTATTGCAGAAACACCTACTACATCGACGCAAAATCTACCATCTTTGTCTGAGGTTATGATTACACCAGAATATCGCAATCAGTTTAGAACTTTTATTCAAGATACCTATGGATCTCTCTTTGCACCTTATATAGAAAAACTTTTTACAGGACAAACTGACACTACCTATGGTATTCGCTACGAAGATGACTGTTTCCGGATAGGAAATTCAAATGTTAAGATTAATAGCAACAAACTCATTGTAAAAGGTGTTACCTATAAACCTACGAAAGGACTCTTAGAACTTCTTTTCTCACGAATACCTGACAAGGATATAATTTTACAAGATGATCTTAAAAAGTATAAAGCAATACTTTTTGCTACCGATGCAACACGACGTAATTACAAGAGAACAGAAGCTGTAAATGCGAATAAGAGTTACAAGTATCGTGAGTTTATTTCTAAGCTGTTTCCGACTGCACGTAGTCTAGACGTTATCTACAAGCCTTTGTTGCCGTATGTGGATGTAAGATACTAGAATGACCCAAACTTACTCGTTGAACGATTACAACTTTTAAGAGCATCGCAAGAGGCTGGTCACACTGGTCACGGATCAGAAATTCTAGAAATAGAAAGAGAACTACGTTATGCTGGTATTATTTTATAATGGCTCGTCAAGAGAAGATCTCACCTGTAAAGGTAAACATCGCACATGAGTTACATAAACCAGCACGTCGCACCTACTGTCGCAGACGCGTTATTACACGAGGAAAAGATGATCTCTGGCAAGCAGACTTAGTAGAAATGATTCCATATGCTTCTAGTAATAAGGGCTATAAGTATCTACTTACTGTTATCGATGTGTACTCAAAGTTTGCTTTTGCACAACCCGTGCGTTCTAAAACAGCAGCTCAAGTTAAAGAAGCATTTAAACATATTGTTGAAGAATCGAAACGCTGCCCAAGGCTTCTTCAAACTGATCAAGGTAAAGAGTTTTACAACAAGGATTTTTCTTCTTACCTCAAGTTACTTGGCATTCAACACTACTCTACGTTCAGTAATCTCAAGGCAAGTGTTGTAGAACGCTTTAATCGTACACTCAAAACAATGATGTGGCGAGAATTTACAGCGCAAGGTTCATATCGTTGGATTGATCTGCTACCTAGACTTTTATCTACCTACAACGATACACCTCATCGCACTATCGGAACAAAGCCACGTCTTGTTACAAAGAATACACCTCGTCTAGATGCTATTCATCTTGTAATCAAAACAGCTGATCCACGTCGCTATCGCTTTAAAGAAGGTGATTTCGTTCGCATCAGCAAACACAAGTCTATCTTTGCAAAAGGATACACACCTAACTGGAGCACTGAAATTTTTCAAATCAGAAGTGTTAAGCTTACTAATCCAGTTACGTATTTACTTCGCGATCTCAGAGGACAGCCTATTGAAGGAGGATTCTACATCGAAGAACTGCAGAAAACAAAATATCCTGATCACTATTTAGTTGAACGTGTTATTCGACGTCGTGGTAATAAACTGTATGTTAAATGGCTTGGTTTTAATAACAGCTTTAATTCATGGATTAATAAAGAGGATGTACTTTAAATCTTATGTGTGTTTTCTTTTAATCCTCTACGTTTCCTTTCTTCTAAGTCACTAGGACATGCTGTAGGATTAAACAACACCTGTAATATGTTTTGACAATTCATATTTATTTTAGACTATATACATACATTTTTATCCTTTGTTCATGTTACGGTCTTTGTCACTCAGTTTTTCGTTTTATTGCACCAACAACGACAAGTGCTGCTATATTCTTCTGAGCAGCTAAAGCACTAGGTAATAACACACACACACAGCATAACTTTACGAAGCAGATTTTAACAGCTACACTCTATGCAGGCAGCATGTAACTACGTATCAGGCGAACGTGTTCTAGGGCCGCAGGGGAGATGAAGCACGAAGAAAAGAAGATCAATCACTCTATTGATGAGTCCACGCCCAACATGCTTCCTCATCTTTCTCCCAGCACGTTTCTTCACCTTTTCCTTGTTTACTCTCTCCACAGCCATGATAAGTGTTTATAAGCGAAGACAACTCGTTAGTTTTAGGTCCGTGATACAGTTTAATTAGTTGACATGTACGGCACTGTCTCACAGAAGGTCTTCTAGCTAAACTCACGTGTTCATGATGTAAACTACACGTTTGAAGCTCTGACAAAACAGGATCTTGAGTCCACTCACGAGGCACCTTATCCCAAATCTTCTTTACAGCATTCGCAGCTACACTGACCAAAAATGCCTTTGGTAATGCATTTAACTCTTCTTCAGTAAAAGTGTTTAGTTTCTTTTTGCATGCATAAAACTTTACGATCGCCTTTTCAACTGCGTTACACTTAGTATCTGTTAGAAATGACATGATGTCTTTACTCTACAAATGTTTCTTTTACACTAAGGTTATTTCGACACTGCACTTTACATATGTTGTTCACTTCCCGACATGCACTGCGACACAACCAATCAAAGAGCATGCATACATGTTGTAAAGACTGTTTAGTTGTTTCTCTACTATGCTCTTTCGGAAGAGTTTTAAATGATGGGCACCCCAATTCATGCATGTCGATAACTTCACATGATGATGGTAGAAAATCACGCAACCATTCTTTCTTTTCACAACCCTTTAAAAGAACAAGATCTGCTCTTGACAAATGTGCATTCATCATTAAAGGTAGAAAACGATAAGGTATTCCTTTTTCTTCCCACTTCAAACCTAAATTGTTTTCAATCCACTGAGTCTGCTTTTTATCTTCATCTGTTTGCAAACAGTAAGGGAACGGTGGACTAAATACTAAACTAACAAGTTTTGGTGCCCACAACACACAGCAATCTAACACAGCCACCTCTTTAAACACAAACTTGTTTCCGTTTACTTTAAAGCCTTGCACATCAACTATTAATGTTTTCGTCATGTTTGCACTCCACACTCTATCACTGTTTCCCGAAGACTAAAGCTTTTAGTCAACGAACGGGTTTAAACATGCATGATAACGTCATCACTGCAGCACGTGCTTACTCTAGCTTACCCGATGCGTGATTAAACTTGTTCGAATTAACCGCCACCACATAGAGTGCAGCAGCGAGGTAAGCGATGTAAGATGGCGGTAGCTAAAGATGTCAGCACGGTGCTCTGTTGATTAAAGATGGCTGCTTGTCAAAAAGATTTTTTCAAGTTATCCGCCACCACATAGAGTGCAGCACTGAGGTTTGCGATGCAATATGGCGGGTGACAGCTTGTCAAAGGTAAGTAGCTAAAGAGGGCAGCACTAAGGTTAGCAATGCAAGATGGTGGATGACAGCTGTGACGTAAAATATTACCCGCAAGATAGCACCACGATGCCCTTTTCATTAAAGATGGCAGCTAGAATTTTTCAAATTAACCGCCTCAAAGGTAAGTAGCTAAAGAGGGCAGCACTGTTCTCTCTGGATTAAAGATGGCAGCTTGTCGAAAAGAATTTTTCAAATTAACCGCCTCAAAGGTAAGTAGCTAAAGAGGGCAGCACTGTTCTCTCTGGATTAAGATGGCTGCTTGTCGAAAAGAATTTTTTCAAATTATCCGCCACCACAAAGAGGGCAGCACGGTGCTCAAAGATGGTAGATGACAGCTGAAGAGCGAGTAGAATTTGTTTCCAAATAAGAGCACGTAGAATTTGCCGCCACCACATAGAGTGCAGCACTGTTCTCTCTAGATTAAAGATGGTGGATGACAGAAAAGCGCATAGGTTTGTAAAGCACGTAGAATTTGCCGCCACCGCATAGAGTGCAGCACTGTTCTCTCTAGATTAAAGATGGTGGATGACAGAAAAGCGCATAGGTTTGTAAAGCACGTGGAATTTGCCGCCACCACATAGAGTGCAGCACTGTTCTCTCTAGATTAAAGATGGCGGATGACAGCTGTCAGAAAAGCACATAGGTTTGTAAAGCACATGGAATTTACCGCCACCACATAGAGTGCAGCACTGTTCTCTCTGGATTAAAGATGGCGGATGACAGCTGTCAAAAAAGCACGTGAGTATGTTTTCAAACAAGAGCACGTGGAATTTTTCAATTTGCCGCCACCACATAGAGGGCAGCACTGTTCTCTCTGGATTAAAGATGGCGGATGACAGCTGTCAAAAAAGCACGTGAGTATGTTTTCAAACAAGAGCACGTGGAATTTACCGCCACCACATAGAGGGCAGCACTGTTCTCTCTGGATTAAAGATGGCGGATGACAGCTAACGAAATTGCCCGCATGATAGCAGCACAGTGCTCTATTGATTAAAGATGGCGGATGACAGCTGTCAAAAAAAGCACGTAGATTTGTTCCCCAACAAAAGCACATAGAATTTTTCAAATTGCCGCCACCACATTTCAAAGGTATCTAGCTAAAGAGTACAGCACTGTGCTCTGTTGATTAAAGATGGTGGATGGTAGCTGTCAAAAAAGCACGTGAGTTTGTTTCCAAACAAGAGCACGTAGAATTTTTCAATTTGCCGCCACCACATAGAGGGCAGCACGGTGCTCTCTTGATTAAAGATGGCTGCTGTCACGTGGAATTGTCTGCTACCACAGGTATCTAGCTAAAGAGGGCAGCACTGAGGTTTGCGATGCAATATGGCTGCTGTCAAAAAGCATTTTTCAAATTATCCGCCACCACATTTCAAAGGTAAGTAGCTAAAGAGGGCAGCACTGTGCTCTATGGATTAAAGATGGCGGATGACGGCTGTCAAAAAACACGTGGCTTTGTTTACCTCGCGCTAGTTAGGTTAAGTTGGTAGCACTAAGGTTTAGACCCGTCAAGATGGCAGCACTGCCGATGACAGGTGACGAAAGAGGGCAGCACGGTGCTCAAAGATGGCGGATGGCAGCTGTCAAAAAGCATGTGGCTGTCAAAAAGCACGTGGCTTTGTTTACCTCTCGCTAGTTAGGTTAAGTTGGTACCACCGAGGTTTATTCCCGTCAAGATGGCAGTACTGAGGTTAGCGATGCGTTGTTGTCTGTCAAAAAGCACGTGGCTTTGTTTACAAATCTGTCAAAAAGCACGTGGCTGTCAAAAAACACGTGGCTTTGTTTACCTCATGCTAGTTAGGTTAAGTTGGCACTACTGAGGTTTAGGCCCGTCATGATGGCAGTACTGAGGTTTGCGATGCGTTGTTGTCTGTCAAAAAGCACGTGGCTTTGTTTACAAATCTGTCAAAAAGCACGTGGTTGTCAAAAAGCACGTGGCTTTGTTTATCTCGAGCTAGTTAGGTTAAGTTGGCACTACTGAGGTTTAGGCCCGTCAAGATGGCAGTACTGAGGTTAGCGATGCGTTGTTGTCGATGACAGCTGTCAAAAAGCACGTGGCTTTGTTTACAAATTCAAATTTCGCGCTAGTTAGGTTAAGTTGGCAGTACTGTCGCGCTAGTTAGGTTAAGTTGGCAGTACTGGAAGAGGCCACTGGCTGAGGTGGAGGTGGCCACTGGGAGCCGGAGGTGGCGGTGGCGGCCGAACCATCCAATTATACTACTAGTATTAATAGAGGATAGTTGCCTAGTTGTACTTCCTCTTAAAACAATAATCACCACCACCACCATCTGTCTCTTATTCCAAGGAACGAGTTTCGTGTTCCGGTCGGTCGAAGGAATTTAATTCTGGACTGCGGAGTAGAACGGGGTTCACTTGATACGAGATTTTCTCCAGCTCTTGGTTACAGGAAGAAAGCGCACAGTGAGAAGATGGCGCTACTGATCTAGTGTACATAGACGAACACTCGTTGCCATGGTTACAATTGTGACTGGAAATTGATGACGCTAAGTCCAGATCGACCGGCATCCCAAAAACAGATCCACGTTAAAAGCGAGCACCGTGTTCACTTCTCAACCAACCGAAAGTTAAGAGGCCGGGGTGCGAGAGTTTTGTGCCCCTGGAGTTCTCTGACCTGCCAGAAGCCAATGATATGGAGTTGTCTGCAAGACTTCTCCAACCCCTGACAAAAAGCAGTGAGTTTAAGGCTACTTCTATTATCTTCTTACGATAATGGGGGTATAATTTGTAGCAAAATTATCCCGAAATAATCCGATGAGCGGGTCACGGAACATAACGGACGGAGATCAGAACATGCAAATCGCACGCAGCGCACGTGCGTCTAACAACCGAGAGGGCCGTTATATCCGTCCCGCATGACTAAGATTTCAGTTCCGCACAGAGCAAGCTTGGGAAAGGAGAGATTCAAATCATTCCTCATGAAAGAGTTCTCTATAAGCTGACCAAAAATGAGACGACTCATTTACTGTTGAAAAGCGGTGGTGTATAATTCCTTGTAACTAACAAGTTTTACGTCTCTTTACGGCAGGGTAGTAATGCTTCTAACGTTTCTTTATATCTCACTCATTTTACAAACTCCTACTTCTCAAATAGTTATATGAAGAACGAATTTAGACAAAAGCAATATTAACAGGCGTCTTTGTCAGATGGCTAGTGAAGCAAATTCCAGTGCCTCTGCTGACACTGGTGTGCACAGTGCCAGTGCCAAGCGCGTCACCGTGCCAAAACACCGGTGCCGCGGCACTGTCAGTGCCATGGTGACTACTTATTCATTGGGTTCGCATAAAAACGTTTATGCTTCATGTATTGTAATAAAAGGAACTACACATAGATATACCGTAATTTATATTAATATTTACATGCAAAATATTACAAAATAACCCTCAAATAAGGTTTCCATTCACATTCAAGAAAAGTCTTTTTTTTTTTTCCACTTCATTCGCTGACAGGCTGTTAGTGAAAATTTGACCAGCTTTCGAAAACACACCTTCAGCAGGCGCGGATGTTGCTGCAACACACAACCTCCGGATAGCTAAACAGTAAATGTTGGGATACTGAAGCTTTCTTCCCAACCACCATTTTAACGAATCTGCCTGTCTAGCTATTAAGGGGTCTTCCAGGTACGACGAAGCATTTGCCGTTTTAAACATGTTATCGTCGGTTTGAACAATATACAACATTTACAAATATATACAGGTTTTTATCATCTGGAGTGATATAGCTTCACAAAGGGCTACATTTTCGTATATCTGCCATTGACACGGCATTCAGGACAGTCGATAATATAACGAAAGAGAATAAAGCATAGCGTGGTACGGTCCGGCAGCACTAGGTAGGACGGGGTGACCAGTAGGTACTGTAGAAGCGATCTGTCTTGGCCCTGCCACTGACACCGGCACGGATCTGAGAAGCACTGGCCTCTACGTGCCGTGCCGTTGGCACGAGGTAGTCACGTGGCTACACACAATAGTGCTTCGTTCGGCAACAGTGGGTGCCAGCCGCCAGTGCCCGCCATACTGTTCGATGTACTCATGGAAAAGCAGACTTGATTGATGTTTCTTGTCCTTACTAACGGTATAAATAAGGTCATTATTCACGCCACAAACCTTTTTATTCTTGTAAACGTTTCACAGATTTATTTTTATGGCAGTGCTACTGGCACAGGTTCATTTTAAATCGTGGCACCGTGCCTACCGTTCCGTCTCTGGCACCGGTGTCAAAGCACGGTGCCAGTGCTTTCCTTACATCACTACAGCTAGCCAACCCTGCGGTGCCTGCCTCTTCTGGAGGACCGACCAAGTTGACTGTGACTGGTACCTATGAGTCTGCATTTGGTAGATGGTTGGTTTGAACCCTACGCCAGCAGCACTAAACATGGTTTTCCTTGGTTTCGTATTTTTATATCAGGCAAATGTTGGGGATGAGAACTGAGGTCACAGCTGTTTCTTTCCCAATTATCGCGCCGCCCAAAACCTCGCACGAGTGAACGTGACGTTAAACCAGTAGTGCAAATACCTACCAGCTGTATGCAGAAGTCTTTTCCGATTTCACTATGAGGTGACGCCAGCGAGCAGTACGCAGCGTATGAATTTGACACATACCTTTGTACGTCAGTTTGTTCGTCTGTCATTAATATACCTCGGATTTGTAGGTGGTAATAGGTTAGAGTGGACAGTAATTTGGTTTGTAAGAAGTGTTATGCAACCCGTTGTACCATAATGTAGGAAGAGTAGCATAAATTCAAGGAGTTCTATAGGCTGTACCCCTAATATATATGCAAATCTCATAGCATAACTGTTGTACAGTGTAGGGTATACTTTTACTGGCTTAAGTAAGTTTGCATTCTAACCTATCAGCACCTAATAATCCGGACTCTAGTCATTAACCTATCAACATACACAAGTTGAGTCCGCCAAACACTAGCATCTGTGTTGTATCGTTCAGTGATCATGTCTATGTTTGTGCCTGAAAAAGAACATTTGCGGCACGTATTGCTTTTCTTATTTAATCAAAAGAAAAAAAGGTTATTGAAAGTCATCGTTTGCTGGTAGAAACATATGGTGAACACGCTCCATCGATTAGCACAGGTGAGACAGTTTAAACGTGGTAATTTCAACGTGAAAGACAGTGCACGCTCTGGTACCGGCATTGTGTACTATGAACTCTAGAAACCCGGCGAAACCGTTAATGCACAACGCTATCACTAACAAATGATTAATTTAAAACACGTATTGATCGAAAGACGACCGGAGTGGGTCAGAAGACATAGCAAAGTGATTTTATTACACGACAATGCGCCGTCTCACACAGCAAAACCAGTGAAAGATACCTTGAAATCCCTTAGATGAGACATCCTTCCGCACCCGCCATACTGCCCCGACCTGGCACTTTCTATCACTTCACATCAATGGGACATGCGCTCTCAGAGCAGCACTACAGCAATTTCGAGGAAGTTAAAAAATAGCTTTACGAATGGTTTGCCGCAAAAGACGAGCAGTTTTTCTGGCATGGTATCCATAACTTACCTGAAAATGGGCGAAGTGTGTAGAAGCCGATGGCCAATAGTGTGAATAAACAAAAGCTGGTTTTCCCTTGAAAATTATGTGTTTTCTTCACAATAAAAACCGGCAAAAAACTTATGCATACACCTGATAATTGGAGGCACAGGATTTAATTTCTGACCAGTCCAGGGATTTTAATTCTTGACTGAGGGTTGGAACGATGTTCTACTCTTCGAATCTGGATACGCGGATTATTCGCCGAGACCATGTTGTCTATTTTTTTAAAAACTAATTGCTTCATTTTCTTATTCGTTCCAAACAACGGCGAAGATAAACTCGGCAAGACCGCTTAAAAGAAGCTAAAGAGGGGCAATTCTTAGAACTAACTGGGAGGGAATTCCATAGCCCTGAACCAGACACTCGAAAGCAGCGGTTAAACGTTGATAACGATGCGCAGATATTGAGAGTGAGAAGTCGATCGTGTTTTATGTTCATAAGAGTAGAGGAAATTAAACTTTGAGGATAGATTCTGGGGTTTTGATTCACCGAATAGACGGAATACGAGAGTTGCAATGGGAAGATATCGTAGTTTGTCGATTTTTAGGCATGAAGTGGAAATGGCGGATGGCTTTTAGTGCCGGGATGTGTCCAAGGACTTCAGCTGTCCAGGTGAAAGTATTTTGATTTGACTCCCATAGGTGACCTGCGCGTCATGATGATGCAGACGACATATACACCCAGTCCCTGTGCCAGGTGAATTAACCAATTATGGATAAAATTCCCGACTCTGTCAGTAATCGAACCCGGAACCCCTGTGACCAACAGCCAGCACGCTAACCATTTAGCTATGGAGGCGGACAATTTTTAAGCATGAGAGTATTTTATAATATGAGGATGGGAGCTGAAAATTTAATTCAAAAAGGTAAATTTAATATACGAGTTCATATTTAGACTCTACGTTCTTTCTAATCGATTCCAATAGATTACGAGGTCATTTGTAGCTCGGCAATGGTAATCTTCTTCGTTTCATCCGAAAGATTACGATTCATTAATGAACTTATTGAGATCTTCAAATTATTTAAAAAGAAAGGATTAGAGCAGTGTCCTCGAAGTAGAAGACTGGCCTACAATGAGTTAAGTGCTATACGTTGTCTAGCAGAAAAGGCCTACACGGAGGGAGGAAGCATTGCAGAGAATCTGGTAGAATAATGTGACGCCAAGGCACGTTATAGACTGTTATAGCTCAAGAGCAATTACGAGCTGTATTACGGAGGGAGTAAATGAAAGGATCTGAGCCTGGAACAATAGCCACAATTAGCACTGGCGATGATAGGTGGAGCCGAGATTAATGTGCTGTACTGTGGAAGTCCCTGTCTATGCTGCACCCAAGATTTCACTGTGAGGATGCATTACGTAAGGAGGAAAACTGGTGAGCTGTGCGTTTCATTACACGAAGAAATCACAGTGAGCTTTCAAGAAAAAAAGTTCAAATATAGAAATACATTACCAGTGGAATGGGCCTAGATGGTATTTTATTAATATTGACAAGTATTGATCCACACAGCAACGACCTCAAATTAATTGTATTTATACCATCAACAGAGCGTGACTCCAATTATATGTGGCTTAAACAAGATACAGTTTACAAGCATTTCATGAAAATGAATTGGTATAACACAGGGTGTCCCGGGAGGAATGGTCAATATTCAGGTATATGCCCGGAACGATCATTTGAAGCAACAGACTTCGTATGGACATATGTCCTATTACAACACATTTTATGTACATTTATTGTTGAGATAGTGGCGCGAACGCATGTGTCTTACCCACCCCACTTCTTTGATGTTCTATTCAAGCCCAACATACCTCTTTGCACGGGATGTCTTTCTGCCATTAAACTAGCCCGTTGACCGCGCACTTGTCCATAGTGTGTTGTGAGTGAAGTAGTGTTAGGGACTGAGATTGTATCAGAGAGAAGCATCGGTTTCCTGTGTTTGTACACACGCTGGCTAAAATTCCACACATCTGCACTAATGAAGAATATACTGATATGGTGTGTGTTTACGGCTCCTGCTGCTGCCTAGAAATACCGTCGGTGCTTTCCGACAGATCGAATTCCTGATCGTAGAGTGTTTACCAGAGTTTTCGGCACATTGTGTGAAACAGTCATTCTTACAAGTTCCCATTTTTCTTCTGAACATGTTGTTCAACAACCTGTGCAGAAACAGCAACACATTGTTGAAATGGTGCAACACACGGCGACTTTCTGCACGAAACACTGTCCTATGGCGAACATTACGTGCGGAAAACTTGTACCCATTTCAAAACTTCTGAGTGACGTACAAGAGAACACAGCTGTCTGAACGAACGAACAAGTGAGCCGAAAGCGAGAGGAAGGAGAAATAAATGCAGGAATCTCCCTCCAGCCCTGTCTGTCAAAACGCTTCTTTTAGTATTACGATTTCAACCAGATTATGGAATGTATTTACAGATTGATGGTGTTTTAGTGTATCTGTGCACTCTTCCCCGCCCCCGCCCATGCGCGGTCTTAAGGTAACGAACCTGCCCCTTACCTCCAGACTGGCTTCGATTCCCGGCCAGGTCAGGGATTTTTTACCTGGATCTGAGGGTGGTTCGAGGTCCACTCAACTTATATGAGAACAACCGAGGAGATATCTGACACCGAGATAGCAAACGCGGAGAAACAGAAGAATAACGGCCAAGAAGATTCGTCGCTCCGTCCACAAGTCAACTCGTAATCTCCAAGCTTTCGGGATAAGCAATGATTGCTTGGTCGACAAGACCCTTCAGAGCTACAGCGCAATTTTTGTCCCACTACCTGTGTAATGGTTTTCGAAGGCGCCGAGGTGTTGGAGTTTTGTCCCACAGGAATTATTTTACGTGACAATAAATCTACTAACATGAGGCTGACGTAATCGAAACCGACTTTCAACTTGTTAGGTCGTGTTACGTACATTTAGTACGTGTTGAAGAGATGTTAAGTACAGAACAAACATGGCCAACCAGACACCAGTGGGTTAACCCACACGTACTAAATGTACGTAACACGACCTAACAAGTTGAAAGTCGGTTTCGATTACAATGCGGTCGTGAAAATTCAATATTCGATGAGGCTGACGTATTTGAGCACGTTCCAATACCACCGGATTGAACAAGGATGGAACCTACCAACTTCGCCTCAGATTGTATTGTCGCAACAGTGTAATTTTTTCTAGCCCTCTCTTACCCTCCCCCCACTCAACTTATTAAAACTAGCGGGATAATAGTAATGCAGCTTCCTTTATTTACCAATTCTATATCCTTACCTTCTTATCTTAGAAAATGGAGGGAAAAGGACGGAGCCTACACGTGGAATTAAATTAATTAAATACCATTCGGGCATTCCCTAGACTACGCAAAGAGTATTGCCAACTGACCCTTTAAGCACAAAAGCACCACTTTAATTAATATGAGAGTGAATAATTCACCTTTATAGCGGTCTTTTTCAGCACCAAAGTTGACCATCATCTCCGTAAAGATAGAAGATCTCTTTCCATCTCTACAATATTTGCTGAACAAGTTGTGCATCAGAAATGTGTTGTCCTCTGAATCCGAGAAATCTACAGGGACAGCAGTAAATCATGCCCCAGAGTTCTAATATGATACTCGCTGCAGAGAGGCCTCGTGGGAGTTCGGAACTTCAG